>NC_056743.1:354791931-354999431 GCF_019279795.1 Protopterus annectens | reverse complement strand
ATACATTTTATTCATACAGTTTTTTGCATGATTCATTTTCTGTATATTCAGAATAATAAGCTTTAGTTGCATTGGCAGACAACACACTTAATATTATCATTCAGATGCAAGGAATGCAACAACAGCCCAACAGTAGGAATTTAATGGCACCAACACATACAGCAATTAAGACATTCATGAGTACTGTTCCCCAATTTCCAAACCAATTTTGAAAAAAGTCAGTCAATGGATTCTGTCCTGGTTTTGTAAGTTCAGAAACTTGTTGTAGGATTTCTAAATGGCTGTCGATGTCATGTTCGTTGTCCGGTATGAACGAACAACACTCCTCCTGGATAAGAGCACAAGTACCTCCTTTCGCTGCTAGGGTGAAATCGAGCGCCATACAATTCTGCAACACTACAGTCCTCATTGCAGTTAATTCGTCCGTCACCAATTCTAGCGCAGAAAAAGTTGCATTGCTCAGAGTTTCTAACAGTTTTGACAGTTTTCTGAGCTCCCAAATAGATTTTACTGTCCCATAAGCTGGAAGAATACCAGCCCAATAAATAATATCATCGCCCAAGTCCATGTGTGATAGTCCCTTGCTGCTACTATGGGCCAAATCGTGATGATAGATCCAGGATGCATCAACGTTACCTACAGGATTAACAGGTTTATTAACAGCACGTACATTTCGTATTTTACCTTGGGGAAGAAAAAATGTATGTCTTATAGCTGGTGCTAAATAGCCCAAAAAACAACTGCCTGACCAATTCCTTGGTAACCATTTGTATGCTTTTCTACCACAGATAAAATGACAATCATTCATTTTGAGAGTAATATTTACTGGAATAGAATGATTTCCTTTGTCTTGTAGCTCTTTAAACAAAAGATCATACACATATAACATTTTTTCAAAAAAGCTTGTGACATTAATAAGCCCTGTACTATTAATAAGCACTCTTATAGGCTTGAAACTCATTGCACAGTGCTCATCTATTGTACAGTTATGAATTATGGTTACATTACATTGACTCCATCCAATCTTAATTTTTCCAGATCTCTGGAAACATACAGTTCCATTCTGACGACCCATGAGGGGTAGTGCTATTTTGTCCTTTAAGGCTACATTTGAAGTTTCAAACAGTAAATTAGTCCATGTATCATTTGCCCCCAAAGGGACTGTACCTAACATCAGACCACCATGTACAGTAGGGATAGCTGTGCATATCCAACAATTTGAAACATTAAAAGACAAAGCATATGCATATTTGATGGCTTGGTACGTATTAAAGGGTGGATGCCAAGCTGTATTTTCGTCTCTCTTCACTTGGCTAGTTTCGTTTGAAAATAAAAACGGCCAAAACAGAAAAACAACACTCACACTCACTAGTAACAAAATTATTTTGCAATTCCTTTGTGGGAAGGGCTGCTCCCTTCCGGTATTTTTTTTCATTGCTACAATAGTCAAAAAAATTCACACAGACAGAACTACTACTCAGTGTTCCTCAGGGGAACTCAGTTTTTTTTCTAGCTCAAACTGTTTAACAATTTTGCAATGTGTCAGGTGGATCCATGATGGTCGCTCCTTTATTCGGACTGCTGTGGGTATCGAAATCAAAACCTGGTATGGACCTTCCCACTTTGGTGAGGCCCACGTCTTTCTCTTGACAATTTTAACCCACACCCACTCGCCAGCCTTCACTTCCAGGATCCTGTTGTTCTTCTGATCTGAAAAATAATCATTCGTTAGAGAAGTGTTAGTTTTTGTCAGCATTTTCCTCATGTAATCTGCTATCTCTTCACCCCCCTCACGTTCCGCAGGCAAAAGACCTTGCCACTGCGGGACGTAATAAGGTCTCCCATATAATAGTTCAAATGGTGTGACCCCTTTTGAAGTGGGAGTAGTACACATTGACAGGAGTGCCAGAGGTAAGCAGTTTATCCAAGACTGATGTGTCTCGGCCATGAGTTTACGTAACTTGCCTTTGAGAATGCCATTATGGCGTTCAACCAACCCTGCTGACTGTGGGTGGTAGGCACAATGGTGTTTTAACTCAATTTGAAAAACGGCAGTCAGCTTTTGAATAACTTGGTTTACAAAATGTGTACCATTATCAGAATAGATGCGTGTAGGTAGCCCAAAATGAGGGATAATGTTATTTGTAAGGGCCTTGGCTACCGACAGTGCATCTGGGTGTGCTACTGGAAAAGCTTCTACCCATTTTGTAAAAAGCATCAATAATGACTAACACAAATCGCTTCTGTTGAACAGGAGTTAGTTCAATAAAATCCATACAGATTGTGTGAAATGGATATGGAGGCAGCGGGAAAGCTGCTGGGGTGATCCATACCCCACCACCATGGTATCGTGCACAAAGCAGGCACGATAAACAAAATCATTTAGCATACGCTATAAAGCCCTTGGTCCAGAAAATTTGCTGAATTATCTGAACCATAGCAGCAGGGCCTAGATGAGATGGGCCATGCGTCACTAATGAGGCATACCTAAAAAGGTTTGTTGGCAAGACATACTTATCATTTGGACCTATAAAAACTCCCTTTTTCTGAATAGCCCCATATTTAACCCATCGCTGCTTTTCCTGAACTGTACTAAGTTCCTGCATTACCTGTAAAGTTTATAGATCAAATTTATCTGTAGGGTGAAGTTCCTTTTGTGTGGTCTCGAGTGCAGAAGTAGAGGTTAAGGCTACACTTTTTGCAGTTTTGTCAGCTAGTGCATTTCCAAGTGATACTGGATCCTTGGCATTTGTGTGTGCTGTGCACTTACAGATGGCCAATCCCTGTGGCAGTTGGACAGCTTGTAAGAGGCTAAGGATTAAATCCTTGTGGGTTATTTCCTTTCCTGAGGCCGTAACCATTCCCCTATTTTTCCATTGCTGTGCAAAGACATGGACCGTGGAAAAAGCATACTGACTATCTGTGTAGATAGTAACTGCCTTATCCTTGGAGATGGTACATGCTCTGGTCAAAGCAATCAATTCGGCCGCTTGTGCGGACAGGTTCCTGGGGAGAGGTTTTGCCTCTAGTACCTTAGTCGCAGTTGTGACTGCATAACCCACTTGTGTAATACCTACCTCATTCTTACGTGCTGACCCATCTACAAACAGGGTCCAATCTAAATTTGCCAAAGATTGGTCCTTAAGGTCTGGTCTTGGCAACACGTGAGGGGCACCATCGTCAGCTGTAGGTAACAGCGTGGCTGGATTAAGAGTAGTGCATCATTCAATGGTCATGTGTGGTTGTGATAGTAACGTTGTCATGCAGGACAAATGTCTGCTAGGAGAGAGAAAGGTAACTTTATCCTGTAGAAGTATTACCGCGACAGAGTGCGGTACTCGTAAGTTAAGGTCATGAAACAAAACTAGGGTTGCAGATGCCTGCACGGCCAGTGCAGCTGCGACTACTGCTTGTACACAGTGTGGCAATGATCGTGCCACTGTGTCCAGTTTACTGGAATAAAAAGCTAATGGTTTCAACTTATCCCCATAAGTTTGCAACAGAACCAATGTCATAAAGCCCTGCTTACAATCTACTGTCTGAACAAAAGTTTTTGTATAGTCAGGGAAGCTAAGTGTTGCAGATCCTGCTATCAGTTGCTTTACCCTAGTAAATGCCTGTATTGCCTTATCCGTCCATTGCAGCGCATCATGTGCTGCCATGGGAAGTGCAAAAATAAGTTCCGAAAGGGAACTTACTTCCTCTGCATAGTTGGGAATCCAACTACGACAAAAATTTGTTATTCCTAAAAATGACATCATTTCTTTTTTCGTACTGGGCATTGGTGCCTGTAAAATAGCTTCTTTTCTACAGCTATCTAGTTGTCTACCAGCATTTGAAATGGTATAGCCTAGATATCGTACTTCAGTTTTACAGAATTGTAATTTAGATTTGTTTACCTTATGTCCCTCTTTCGCCAAGAAATGCAATAACCGAATAGTTTCGGACTCACAGACAGCCTCCGTGGGTGCAGGCAGTAAGATGTCGTCCACGTACAATAGTAGATGACAGCCATGCTCTGGTTGAAACTGTGCCAGGTTTGTCGACATTTCTTGCGAAAAGATTGTAGGGCTCTCACAATATCCCTGCAGCAATCCTGTGTATGTGTACCGCTTGCTCATAAATGTAAAGGCGAACCAAAACCTACTATCTTCCTGTAGAGGGATAGAAAAAAATGCGTTACTGTTATCAATGACAGAAAAATACTTGTCCGTGGGAAGGATATCATTTAACAACACAGATGGATCTGGGACCACAGGAGCCCTTGGTACTACAGCAGCATTCACAGCCTGCAGATCCTGTACCATTCTCCATGTCCCGTCTGGTTTCCTTACTGGGAACAAGGGTGTATTACATGGTGAATCTGTGCATGGAATTAAAACCCCAGCTCATAGTAGAGCCATGATCACTGGTAGAATGCCTTCTTCTGCCTTTTTACTTAATGGATACTGACGCTTGTGAGGTCTAAAATCGGATTTTGGAGTTATTTTAACCTGTTCTGCTGTTTTTATTAGCCCATTGTCATGTTGCCCGCGGGACCATAAGGAGTCTGGCACTGATTATAACTTTAATTCTTTCTGCGGGGTTAGGAGATATAGTCAGAATGGCCCTCCCCCAGGTGGCATTAGCCTGTCTTCGCGGAGGTGCACTGTTGGTCTAGCCTGGGTGACCCAATTTAGTCTTTGTACCTGAACTCCTTTACATGCCAATTGTTCTGGCGTCATTTTAGCCCATTCAGTAACTTTCCTCCCCACCAGATACCATGCAATTTTTTCCTCCCTTGTTACAGAGACATGTGCAATGGAATTATTGTGAAAAAGTAACTGCATATCTTTTGTAAGACTGCATGTAACTGCCGAATTTCCTGATTTATCCCAATAGAGATTTTCTAACAGGATTTTTGTGACCTTGTGTTTAAAGAATTGCTCTTCATAGTTGTCGTCTGGTCCCACATACTTTCTGTAATACATTGTACAGTGTAGTTGTTTAGCTACCACTGGTGGTTGGGTGCCATATTTGCTTAAGGCCAAATTAGCTCATTTACTACATTTTGTGGTCCAGTTTCAACAAGATCATTACTGTACCAGTAGTGTAAATCACCCTGCCCCACCTGTAACATAACATCTTGAATTTCTACTCGTTTGGCTAGAACCCCTGATGCCGTCGGCACAGCTGCTATGCCAAACACGTGCATTAAATCTCTCCCTAATAAGTTTACAGGGCAAATTTTGGAGATAATGACTCGAAACCTGATAGTTTGGTTAGTTTCAGGGTCCGTGAACCATAAGGGTTTAGATAGTGGATCCTTATAAATGCGGCCATTTGCTGCCTTGACTAATACATAGTCATCAGAAGTTACATCGGATGGCACTGCAGAATTATTTAGCAGGGTCCTGGAGGCCCCTGAGTCACACAAAAATTCTACATCCTTCCCTTCTACTTGAAGTGTGATTATCGGTTGTGCCTCTAGCTGCATAGTTACAGCCAGCGCTGTTAAATTAACAACCTGATATTCGCCTTCTTCTGAAAAATCAGTCATTTCATTCTCCCATCCTGCACATTCTCCCTTACCCTCTTTGTTTACATCCTCAAAAGCTTCCTATTCACTCTGCCTTATTGAGTCTGGCCCATCAGCCTTTTTGTCCGGGTCTGATTCACCTCCACCACTATCATATAGTCATGCTGACTCGTGATCTGGGGTGGTTTTAGTTCTTTCAGAAGACCGGCAATCCCTCGCAAAATGTCCCTTTTTACCACATTTGAAACATTCTCCTCTTTTCTGTCTGCCTTCATAATCTTCGGAATGTCCCACATTCCCTCTTCCTCTGCCCCTGCCTCTGCCCCTTCCTCTACCCCTGTTAGTCGGACCTTGCAGTAGCATAAGTGTCCCGTCTTCACTCACCGTAAAGGTTTGAGCTTGTTTTCTTTTCCTTTCTTCTAAATATTTTTCTGCATGTCTTGCATACTCCAGTAAGGGTTGCAGACGTGCCGTCCTATGGTCTATCATATGTTTGTGAATGAAGTTACTGATTGCAGTTCTACATCCTTTTAAAAAGGCATTTTTTAACTGTTGTTCATAAGGTGAATCATTTTTTTGATCGGGTGGTTTGTTCATTCCACTATGGTTATCAAAACACTGGGTAAGTCTCTGCAAATAGTTGTCTACTTTTTCATCGTCTGCTTGTACACATCTATTAATACAGGTCCAGTCTGCCCTAGGCTTCCATTTATCCATAATACGGGTTAGTAAATCCTTAACCTGCTTTTGGCATGAGTCTGAATTGTAGGCAAGTGGTCTATCATCTTCCCTGGTTATGGGGTTCCAGTCCCCACAGACCAGGTGCCAGTCGGGACCCAAAATTTGTCGAACTACTTGTTCCGTTTCTACGGCATTCAGCTTATAACTTTCTATCATGCCTGCAATATCCTCACAAAACTTGGTCATATCTAACCTAGGGTGTGGTATTCCTTCTACAGCTTTTTGAATGTCTTCCCGCGTCCAGGGTCGATAGACTAAAATGGTGGGACCCTGTCCGGACGTACCCACTTGCGGATTTGCAACTTCTATGAGGGGATACTCTGTGGACGCCGAATTGACTTTGGCTTCCTTTTGTGTCCATTCTGATGTATCTATATTATGGTTCCGGAGTTCCTGGGTTTTACCTACTTGTTTTGTCAGTACTACGGGGGGTACAGTTTTATCCTGATACTCTGTGTCATCTTCCTGATACTGGGGTGGACTAACCCTGTCTTCCGTGACGTCAGGATACAAGGGTGGGGCTGTTGGTTTACGACAGACAATGGATGTTCCGTCATCTTCTTTGTGGACAAAAAAATGCACCTTTTGCACTCGAGCCACTACTTCCCTTATTTGAAAATTGTTCCTTATATCTCTTATTAGCTTCTTCTAACCATTTCTGTGCTTGAGGAAATCCTACCTTTTTTTGTTTCTTAACCTTACCTCCCGTATCCCTGCGCAGGTCTCTCACTAGATTTTGACATTCTGATCTATTTAAGGTACCACTAAACCCATAATTTTTCTTCCATTTTTTCATATATTTCAAGTTTTTCGGATGTAATTTAAACATATATTCCTCATCCTCAGTCCTTTTATTTAAGCAGCCCTTACTAACACAACAACTGCTTCCTATTCCCATTTTTCTTATTTAAAAGAAAAAACTGTTTCCTTTTCCTGGGATCTCTACCGGTCTTTTGTAAAATTTTAAACAAAAGGGTTGGGAGGGTGGCCTAATGGTTAAGGTATTTGCCTTACAAACAGAAGGTACAGGGTTTGAATCTCACAGGGGATAATTGGCTAGGCTTAAAATGTCTCGCAAGGGCAGTTAGCCTAGTACTAATCTATGAATCTATGAATCTATGAATCTAAAATTCCTTTATGACTAGTCCCTTAAAAAAACTTTTACAAAATAAAAAAAAGCTTACCTTACTGCGGATCTTCCGCCCTCGTTCGTCACCATCCCACGGATCGAATCTAAGAGTGACTGGCCTCTACTTACGACTTCTTCGTCGGAGGTCTTTCCGTTCAAGGGAGCCCGAGATTCATTCTCCCCTTCCTGTACAGGTTTTTCAGTCCCTCTTATGCGATTCTGCACTGTGAAGAGGTGGCCCCATCGTTCTTGGCCAGAAATGTCAAAAGATTTTAATACTCTTAACATATACTGGAAGAATCACGCAGCAAAAAAGTAGGCCAAAAAAGAGTTTATTTTACATGCATGGAGATCTGCCACAAAGTACTTGGTATGTCAGCAGTCTAATTTCTGTACACTTTACATGGGTTTTTATACCCTCTTCTATACATACACAGCAGCTGGTTACTAGACAAGGAATTTCAGTCAAGGCTATAAATTCACTCACTGGAGCCTTAGATGGTCAAAAGTCAGACACAAGATAAGTTGGTGTCTACATCAAGGTAACATCTATGCACTCCTCCTTGGTCAGAAGTCAGTCCTAAAATAGGCCTGTGCCTGGACCAAGGTAACATCTGTGCATTCCTTTCTGGTAAGCAAATTCCTTACAAGAAAAACAACTCATTTTAGCTTATTTCTTTGCACGCAATGCAGTTTCACATTTTAACCCTTCCTATTCAGGATATAAAAGATGTTGAACATAAAGATTCTTACTACAGCACCCTATCCCAATTGTATGTCAGATCCCTGATAGCTGTCCTCTGCATTATTCATGTAAGGATGCTTATCTCACACAGACATCCTCCCCATTCTTATGTCACCTTGTATGATCGTCACAGACAACCTGTTTTTAATGTACAGTCTGTACTGTAACATATAGATATGTGCTTGGTGTTGCAGTTCTTCTGCTGTACATGAGGGAGTTTCATCTGTCCCCTTTCCCTGTGTTCATTCCTACAATTCATCTGTGTTTCCTTATTCAATACACACACTTCCCCTGATTGATCATTTTATATGCCAGTCCCATGTCCTGTTACAGATCATTAACACAGCTTCAGTACAGAATGCCAGGAATGGGATATCACAATACTATGCACCACAGGTGCACTGTCCTGTACTGTGTTTGGACCATTAACTTCACACTCATAACTCTCAACTGTCCAGATATTCCCAGGATGTCCAGATGTTTTAGTTATCAAATTTGTGGCTTTCTGCCACATCACTGGACGATCTCGGCACTGATGTGACTCAGTATTGACATCACTGGACGATCTCGGCACTGATGTGACTCAGTATTGACATCACTGGACGATCTCGGCACTGATGTGACTCAGTATTGACATCACTGGACGATCTCGGCACTGATGTGACTCAGTATTGACATCACTGGACGATCTCGGCACTGATGTGACTCAGTATTGACATCACTGGACGATCTCGGCACTGACGTGACTCAGTCATCACTGGACGATCTCGGCACTGATGTGACTCAGTATTGCATACATTTTACTGCATACCTCACCTCTGCACTGATGTGACTCAGTGTTGCATACATTTTACTGCATACCTCACCTCTGCACTGACGTGACTCAGTATTGCATACATTTTACTGCATACCTCACCTCTGCACTGATGTGACTCAGTATTGCATACATTTTACTGCATACCTCACCTCTGCACTGATGTGACTCAGTATTGCATACATTTGAGTGCATACCTCACCTCTACACTGATGTGACTCAGTACTGACATCACTGGACGATCTCGGCACTCATGTGACTCAGTATTGACATCACTGGACGATCTCGGCACTCATGTGACTCAGTATTGACATCACTGGATGATCTCGGCTCTGACGTGACTCAGTATTGACATCACTGGACGATCTCGGCACTGATGTGACTCAGTATTGACATCACTGGACGATCTCGGCACTGATGTGACTCAGTATTGACATCACTGGATGATCTCGGCACTGATGTGACTCAGTATTGACATCACTGGATGATCTCGGCACTGATGTGACTCAGTATTGACATCACTGGATGATCTCGGCACTGATGTGACTCAGTATTGACATCACTGGACGATCTCGGCACTGACGTGACTCAGTATTGACATCACTGGATGATCTCGGCACTGACGTGACTCAGTATTGACATCACTGGATGATCTCGGCACTGATGTGACTCAGTATTGACATCACTGGATGATCTCGGCACTGACGTGACTCAGTATTGACATCACTGGACGATCTCGGCACTGATGTGACTCAGTATTGACATCACTGGACGATCTCGGCACTGACGTGACTCAGTATTGACATCACTGGATGATCTTGGCACTGACGTGACTCAGTATTGCACACATTTGAGTGCATATCTCTGTCTGGATTTGTGCAGAATCTACAGATTTTATCTCGTATTTGTCATCTTTTCCTCATTACGGTTTTGTTTTCTGTCAAATTATTGACATGTCATTGTAGAATGAAGTCAGAATCTGATGACTGACATTTGAGTTTCAAGCTTTGTGGTCCCCAGGCAGTTATGCTAATGTACAACCTATTTAATCGATCAACTTTCTAAGTTTGATATGGCAATATTAAATATCTGTCAATACTTTTGGACCTTTGTCCCCCCATTATGTATGCCTTTGCCCCCATATCATATGACAGGTATGTTTGAGTTTCAGTCTACCAAATTTCTATATGATATCTAAAGCAAGTATGTCCCTATTTCTGATTAAATGTTGTTGCATTATGTTGACCTTTGTGTATATGTTGAACTAACAGATTCACAGCTATCTGCAAATCCCTGGTGGTCATGGTGACATTCTGTGTAAATCCACAAACTGTAAGTGCTCTGTTTTACAAGGAATTGATATCCACATTCCATTTCATGGTTTACGGCCAGCAACACTGTTGCCAGCCACAAAACTTAGTTTAGGTGCAGCACACCTCATTAATATGCATTGCATGCTGCTGTGCACTGTGCAACATCATGCTAACACATGCTGTTGTGCGCCATGCACCATCATGCTAACATGCTGCTGTGCGCCGTGCACCATCACACTAACACATGCTGCTGTGCACCATCACGCTAACATGTGCTGCTGTGCGCCATGCACCCTCATGCTAACACAAGCTGCTGTGCACCATGCACCATCATGCTAACACAAGCTGCTGTGCACCATCACACTAACACATGCTGCTGTGCACCATCACGCTAACGTGCTGCAGTGCGCCATGCACCCTCATGCTAACACAAGCTGCTGTGCGCCATGCACCATCACACTAACACATGCTGCTGTGCACTGTGCACAATCATGCTAACACGTGCTGCTGTGCGCCGTGCACCATCACACTAACATGTGCTGCTGTGCACCATGCACCATCATGCTAACATGTAAACTCCATGTAGACTCTGCACAAAGTCTACATGGAGTTTATTAAATCCTGGGGTTAATTTTAAACAAGTATTTATAATTCTTCTTCTTCTGGCTTTGTTCCCAGTTAGGGGTCACCACAGCGGAACTCCGGTCTGCTAATGATTGGCAGTAGATTTTTTCGGTGCCAAGGTGCCAGCCCGACACCCAACCTTCAATGAAGGCACAAAGAAGTATTTATAATTCTACTAATGGTTAAACCAAAAGCATGGCAGTATTATTTTGTACCAATCAGAAAAGCTTAAAGAACTAAACTAATTTTAAGGAGTATAGCATGATGAAAGAATGGTGATGGAGGCTATGGTTGTTAGTACTAGTTAAACAGTGTAAAAACAGAGTAGTGTGATTGATATTACACATTCTGTATGTGAAACTGGTTAGAGAAACTCACTAGCAAACAACGATAATGGTAGTTCTTTTTTCTAGAGTCAGAAATGACGCATTTGTTTATCCATGAATGCCAAAAAATCTACCTATATTCTCAAATATGGTGTATGAGATAGCTAGATAGAGCGACAGATATAGGTCACAGAATATACAGGTGGTGATTGATAGGTTTCCTAACATTATTTTCAGACTTACAGCTTAAAGCCCCTAATCAGTATATTAAACACTGACAATAATTCACAAATGGTTGATAGGAATGTTGTAGTGCGATAAGTCGACTAGCTTGGATAGGAGAATACAGTATACACACAAAAGGAAAACTATTTTACTTTAATATACTCCAGTCAGTGGATTATGTTTACAAAGTGGACATGTCACTGAAATACATATTATATTTGAGGAAATTAATTTCATTTTGACAGTTGTGCTGAGATAATATTTAATTGATAATATTAATATTAATAACCAGAACAACATTTAACCCACACAAAACTCCTAGGGGTCATTATCGATGAACTCAAGTTCAACCTACACATACTCCAATGTATAAAAATAACAAACCAGAAACTAGGTCTGCTATATCGGAACAAAAAATTCCTAACCCCTGAATCTAGACTTGCCCTGGGCCAGGCACTCCTCCTCCCCTCCCTATTATACGCAGCCCCAGTTCTTACCAATATCCAGGCCTCCACTCTAAAAAAACTGCAACAGACTTACCATAAAATAGCCAGATTCATTACTAACTCCCCATGCAACTCACACCACTGCATTTCTTTAAACTCTCTTTAATGGCTTGAACTTCCCCAGTTTCTGCTATCTAATCAATTTTATATGCTACACTCTGTTCTTTATAAACCCTCCCTTCTGTCCATCTCTATCTTCTTTAGTCTCCATCTACATCCCTTCCCAGACCCTCCGTACTTCTGGCAAACAATTACTAGATATCTACCACCCAAAAAGGTCAGTAGGCAAACTACTCTACAAACAATCCCTTGCCCATGCTTGGAACAAACTTCCCCTTGACTTACATTCAATCTCCCACACCTCACACTTTAAAAATGAACTAAAAGCTTATTTTCTCAATTCCAGAACCTGCCCTTGCCATGACCCTACCTAGTCTTCCTTCCCTTTATGTACCCCCAAAAGGACCATACTTAGTACCTCATTACACCTCTCTCTCCAATGTGTCTATTATGCATTTGCAAAATGTTATACAAACAAAACATTTTTATTGTTGACCTATTGAACTATATCAGTGTAAAATTGCTTCTTTTTAATGCAAATTTAACTTTATGCATGTAACCCAACATATGTAAATTGTTTTGCTATAACTGCTATTATATCGATATTGTTTAAAATTGTACTTGTTTTAAAATGTATTACTGGAGCTTTTCTCCTCGTGTCTCCACTGAAAATGGGCCACAAGCCCAGTTGGACAAACCCTGTCAACAAATGTCAATAAATAAATAAATAAATAAATAAATAAATTGATCAATGTCCCTGGTTAGGCAGGATACTAAATTATTTGTGACCATTTCAGTTGGGATTTCTACTCTGACATATCCTCTTTTCTCCTCATTTCAAGCTGGTTACATTTTAAATAATCTCATCCATATATCTGGTTATGGGATGCTGGGTGAAGTTGCATCACTAATGGGATATGCGCCTCGCACTCTGGGCCTTGTACTGACAAGTAAAGCTGTATATCAGTTTCATTGCTTCATCATTGATGCACCAAATAAATAATGTTAGGTGTATCTGCTAAGATTGCTGCACTGCTTCCTTCAGATACTATGTGCATCACTCCTGAGAAACCCTGATGAAGTACCGGTGTTCTGCTGGAGGGAGTGTCAGAAACCCATCCTCACAGAAGGGACAGATTGGGAGTCAGCTAGTAGAGACATGATGCTTATGGTGGCAATTACAAGTGTGGAGCATAGTTTGTCAGACCTCATTCTTTATGCATGTAATGTATCAGTCTGCATCATGGCTGCTGTATGCATTACTGTACCTCAGTGTGTGGTAGTGTTGTCATCAGATGAAGAAGGGTCAGATTGGAGTTTACCAGTGGAGACATGATGCTGATGGTGACAATTACAAGTGTGCTGCATAGTTTGTTGGAGATCATTCTTTGTGTGTAATGTATCACTCTGCATCATGGCTGCTGCATGCATTACTGTACCTCAGTTGGTGTCATTCTCAGATGAGGAAGGGGCAGACTGGGAGTCTACCAGTAGAGACATGATGCTGAATGTGTCAAATACAAGTGTGCAGCATAGTTTGTTGGACCTCATTCTTTATGCATGTAATGTAACTGTCTGCATCATGGCTGCTGTATGCATTACTATACCTCAGTGGGCATCATCATCAGATGAAGAAGGGGCAGATTGGGAGTCTACCGGTGGAGACATGATACTGATGGTGGCAAATACAAGTGTGCAGCATAGTTTGTCGGACCTCATTCTTTGTGTGTAATGCATCAGTCTGCATCATGGCTGCTGTATGCATTACTGCACCTCCGTGGGTGTCACCATCAGATGAATAAGGTAGAGAACACTGATGTAAACCTTGGCACTTGTAGATGCTTCTTGTGGGAGATTATTATAGCATGCATATTCAAACATCTGCAATTCAGGGCATGTAGTGGAGTCCACTAATTTACAGGTAGTACTCAAAGTGCTCAAGCAGTTTAATCTCCAGGAGACATCACAGGACTTAAGAGGACCTTGTTAACAACAACAACAACAGCAGCAAAATAGACTGTTAAGTTCACGTAGTTTTGATCTGCCTTAACAACATCATATTAGTGCTTACAAGAACACATAGGCCTAACAAGCATGAATGTTATTTTTTAATTTTCGTTGAATGGAGTCTGGACAAGTTCTGACTACTACTTATTAACTGGACCAACTAGATCAGTGTGCTGGACATGAATTGGTATTATTCCTTCCAGTATATTCGGGATTTTGGACAAGCAGTAGCAGGAACACAGAGTTTCATTTTCTCTGTAAAATGTTTGACACCTGACTGAAAACCTACCTTGTAAATAAGGCTGTTTAATTGCATCTACCTTTTATTAGTCTCAGGTTAGGTTGGGTTAGATTGCTTGTTTATGTTAACCTAACCATTCCTACAAGTAAAAGACACACAAGTCTCACCATTTTATGTGGCATTGTCAGGTAGACAGATGCACATCCGAGACATTGGCATTCCAGGTTTGTTTTGACGAATGAGCACTTGGATGGAGTGCACTTACCTCTTACCTCTTCCTACTGGGAAGACATATATCTCTAGGACATGCATACTGTCAAGGAATCCTGGTGAAGCATGGAGACTTGACTAGAAGTACCTGCTTGTAAGAGGTTCTTGTGATATGTCACACATGGAAGTGAGACACTTCACTACACTCCATGCATTGCACACCCACTCATGAGGAACTTACTGTAGCACAAGGGTTGCTTAATGAAAAATCCTACACCATTGGTTGCTTTAGAGAATAGCCACATTGAGAACTGTGTGCAGTGGAGGATCTGATGCCTGAGGGGACAGTGGTCACACTGACAGTTGTATGCAGTAGATGATATGCTGGTCTGGGGGCAGTGGTGACACAGAGTTGATGTAGTGGAAGGTATAATGATCATAGAAGTAGTGCTAACACTGATGATTTTGTGCAGAAAAGATAAGGACAGTCACACACTACAATATATGATAGGAGACAGTGGTCACACTGACAGTTTTCTGCAGTGGAATATTTGATGGTCAGGGAGCTGTGGTCACACTGACATTTGTAAGCAGTAGAAGATCTGATTGAGTGTGGATTGTGGTCATACTGACA
This sequence comes from Protopterus annectens, assembly GCF_019279795.1. Classification (NCBI taxonomy): domain Eukaryota; kingdom Metazoa; phylum Chordata; order Ceratodontiformes; family Protopteridae; genus Protopterus; species Protopterus annectens. The sequence continues at coordinate 354,984,338 of NC_056743.1, read as the reverse complement.
TTTGTGTGCAGTGAATGATAAGGTCTGGGAAACATTGGTCACACTAACAGTTTCATGCAGTGGAAGATATTACGGTTAAGAGGAAAGTGTTCACACTGACACCTGCATGCAATGGAAGACATTATGTTCATGGGGACAGAAGTCACACTGACAGGTGTGTACAGTAGAAGAAATGATGGTCAGTTGACTAGTTTGCAGTGGAAGATGATGGTCTGGGAGATGGTGGGCACACTAACAGTTGTATGCAGTGGAATATCTGATGGTTATTGGTACCTTTTGAAATTCTGAGCGATATATTTGTGACCCCTACAATAGCTGATTTGAAAATGAAGATGTAAGGGACATATTGACTAAGTTTTATGTTTTACCAATATAAAACCAAGCCTTGCAATTTGCTATTTTTCATTTGCCTTACATATCTGGAGCGTTGTGACTCACAGGATGAGGCACTGGACTTCTAACAGAGAACCGGAATCATTTCATGTCAGGATTAGTGAGCAGGACATTAGCCAACGAAGATATTGATCAGACTGCCCTGCTCTTTCTGTTTCCTGGGGATCAGGATTAGTGAGCAGGACATTAGCCAACGAAGATATTGATCAGACTGCCCTGCTCTTTCTGTTTCCTGGGATCAGGATTAGTGAGCAGGACATGATATTGATCAGACTGCCCTGCTCTTTTCTGTTTCCTGGGATCAGGATTAGTGAGCAGGACATTAGCCAACGAAGATATTGATCAGACTGCCCTGCTCTTTCTGTTTCCTGGGATCAGGATTAGTGAGCAGGACATTAGCCAACAAAGATATTGATCAGACTGCCCTGCTCTTTCTGTTTCCTGGGATCAGGATTAGTGAGCAGGACATTAGCCAACGAAGATATTGATCAGACTGCCCTGCTCTTTCTGTTTCCTGGGATCAGGATTAGTGAGCAGGACATTAGCCAATGAAGATATTGATCAGACTGCCCTGCTCTTTCTGTTTCCTGGGATCAGGATTAGTGAGCAGGACATTAGCCAATGAAGATATTGATCAGACTGCCCTGCTCTTTCTGTTTCCTGGGATCAGGATTAGTGAGCAGGACATTAGCCAACAAAGATATTGATCAGACTGCCCTGCTCTTTCTGTTTCCTGGGATCAGGATTAGTGAGCAGGACATTAGCCAACGAAGATATTGATCAGACTGCCCCTGCTCTTCTGGAAGATATTGATCAGACTGCCCTGCTCTTTCTGTTTCCTGGGATCAGGATTAGTGAGCAGGACATAAGATATTGATCAGACTGCCCTGCTCTTCTGTTTCTGGGATCAGGATTAGTGAGCAGGACATTAGCCAACAAAGATATTGATCAGACTGCCCTGCTCTTTCTTGTTTTGGGGATCAGGATTAGTGAGCAGGACATTAGCCAACAAAGATATTGATCAGACTGCCCTGCTCTTTCTGTTTCCTGGGGATCAGGATTAGTGAGCAGGACATTAGCCAATGAAGATATTGATCAGACTGCCCTGCTCTTTCTGTTTCCTGGGATCAGGATTAGTGAGCAGGACATTAGCCAATGAAGATATTGATGCCCTTCTTCTTTTCTTCTGTTTGGGGATCAGGATTAGTGAGCAGGACATTAGCCATTGATCAGACTGCCCTGCTCTTTCTGTTTCCTGGGATCAGGATTAGTGAGCAGGACATTAGCCAATGAAGATATTGATCAGACTGCCTGCCTGCTCTTTTTTCTTTCCTGGGGATCAGGATTAGTGAGCAGGACATTAGCCAATGAAGATATTGATCAGACTGCCCTGCTCTTTCGGTTTCCTGGGATCAGGATTAGTGAGCAGGACATTAGCCAATGAAGATATTGATCAGACTGCCCTGCTCTTTCGGTTTCCTGGGGATCAAATGTTTTGATCTTGATCTTGCTTGGTATGCAGCTGTGGATGAAGCAAATATCCGCTGCATAAAGAAATGCTCACCTTTTAGATGTTGCAAGAGATTATCCACACAGACAGCAGACTTTTAGAATAGATTTTAGTCAGGGGCTACATAATGGAGAAAGTTTTCAGCAAAGTATCACAGTATCCAGAGAGAGAGGGACATAACACATTTTGCAAGACTTTAGTTTCCATATTGGTTAGGATGTGTCCGAATTCTCAGAAGTACAAAATAGTTAATAGCTCTACAGGTGCATATCAATACCTGTTTAGGTAAGTTAGCAGTGCAGGTAATTAGAATCCCAAATTCTAAATGTGCATAGATAGATGCAATGATAAGCAAGGAGCTGGTGGATAGAATGGCCCATCTCTAATTTCTACATCTTTCCCAGTTATTAAAGATCTATGTATGGGTCACTCAGTCAGTTATGTTCAAAAACAGTTGACTATGATCTGCATGTTACCTTTAGTAGTTTACATCCCTGAGGCCCATCTGTGAAGTTGTCCCTAAAAATGTCTATTTGCAGTCTGTGGATTTATTGCAGTTAGATGTGCCATTGAAGACCTGTCTCCTTCATTAATGCTACAGTCAAGAATCATGCCGAATACCTATTCCAGGTCTGACAAGATTGGGTCTCCCTTTTAATTAGAATTCAAGTCATCACAGTAAATTCCATTTGTAGTACACAAGCTGGCTTATTTAAGGTGACTGATATACAATGGCATTTCCTGTTGTTAGGTGCTGTGAAGGTTCTCAATAGGTAAGATGGATCTTTTTTTTTTGCACCAGACTGAGTAAAATGGGATTTCCACCATTGTTTATTAAGTATGTTAAAGTTTTGTACTAGAATTCATCCCACCCCTGTCCCCCCAACCTTCCCTCAGGAAATGCCTTTAAATATAACTCCCTCTGTTATCACTAAGGAACAGATCCTTAATTTTCACTCTATGACCAAGAACACTGCATCAATGGGTCCAGACAATATCTCAGGATGCGTTCTAAATAGCATGAAACATGACCTATCAGGGCATCTGGAATTGCTATTTAACCACAGCCAGCAAACATGCTCTTTACCTCATGAATGGATAACAGCAACAGTCATTCCTCTGCACAAAGGTGGGCCATCTGCAGACCCTGGAAACTACAACCCCATAAGTCTCATTAGTCTTATATGTAAATCCATGAAAAGAACTATCACAGAGATGATCAATAGAGATATAGTAAACCTCCTGACATTGGACCCAACCTAGTTTGGTTTCACCAAGAGCAGATCAGGCCTACTCATACTAGTGGACTTCTTTGAGAAGGTCACCAAAGCAATGAATGAGGGCAGAATCATTCACACTGCCAACCTTGACCTGCAATTAGGCTTGGAGTGGACATTCTAAGATTCACAATACTTGGGTATCTGGATTTCCACTAAATAGTACTGTCTTGTGCCAAATAATCCAAATAATTTAATGGAGAAGTTCTCTCAAATATCTCAAATGGTGGTCACATGTTGTTTTAAGAACAGTTAGCATGGTAAAAATGAATATCCTTTTTCAGAAATGTTTTTGTTTTACACTTTGACAGTGTTTCTTATTGTATTAAATTCTATCTGAGTTTTCTGGGGAGTTGCAGTCCCTTAAGAATATGACTTGATTACTTGACACTGCCATTAAGGGAAGGGGGTATCTGTCTTTCCACTTTCTTGGTACATTATACTGAAACAATAATAGCTCTGCTGTTGGCTCTGAGACCTCATGGCCCTCCTGGGAAAGCTCCCCCCGTATTTATCATGGGGAAAGCACATTCTGGTAGGGTTAGGTATTTCCACTGGGGATATCACATTTTTAACATCTGGCTATCCTCCAGGTTCAAGTCAGCCACCTCTAGGGGTGAGCTTAACTCTGCTGTAGTGTTTAAGTCTATAGAGCAAACCGAATGGTAACAGTGAGGTAGAACATCTGAGATTATACAATACCATGATTCAAATAGGTGGCCCCAGATGTCATAGAACAGATGCAAATAGGTGGCCCCAGGTGTTATAGAACAGACTGACTACAATACCATGATTCAAATAGGTGGCCCCAGATGTTATAGAACAGATGCAAATAGGTGGCCCCAGATGTTATAGAACAGACTGACTACAATACCATGATTTAAATAAGTGGCCCCAAATGTTTATTTTATTTATTTATTTTATTTTACATTTGTTGACCGGGCTAGTCCAACTGGATACATGTCCATTTTCAGTAGAGGCCCGGGGAGAAAAGCTCCAGTAAAAAAACATATAAAAATATCAAATTCAAAATTAGAAAAAAATGGCATTAACATACAATATTACATCATAAAGTTAACACATTTACAAAAAAAACCCAGTAAAAAATGACTTAAAAAGTCAAACGTGGAAAATAGTACTCAAGACTAACAGCATTAGTAATTAAGAAAAAGGTTAGTTTATAGAGAGTTGTATGAAGAGGTTTATAGTCAAGTATATTATAGTTTTGAGTGTAACAGATAGTTAAAGGACAACCGTTAGTCAGGGTGATGTTATAGAACAGACTGACTACAATACCATGATTCAAATAGGTGACCCCAGATGTTATAGAACAGACTGACTACAATGTCATGATTCAAATAGGTGGCCCCAGATGTTATAGAACAGACTGACCTAATCCCGGATGCCTATACAACTAATGTTTTTGTAATGTACATACGTGAACCAGCAGGCTGAATACTTCCATGCCAGGGTCTCCAGGCTGAAGTAGTACCACTTGGTGGGCATTTGCATGCAGCCCTTTATCATCTCACTTGAAGGCTACTAACGAGTGGTGGCTTTAGACCTTCTTGACACACTTCAGGGTTCAATGAACAGTCTTTATATTCTAAGGATACTACACTTTTTAAGCACAGTGCTGAACTAAATTTGTCTTACTGTCAGCAAACTCTCAGTAAGCCCCTTGTTCATTTATTACAGATGAGAGAGCTGGCAGTGCATAATAGCCCTACCACACTGTGGCAGTAAACTCTTATCTGTCATAGATTCTGATATTAATACCTGTCATAGTTCTTTATGGATGAGCCATTGATATCCTGGCTTCTGTGCTCAGTGTCATGAATGTTAGAATAGAATAGGTATTTCTGTGGCCTTTGTTGTAGATGTTTTGTGAGGTACATACCAAAACGGATGTTGTACTCTATAATGGGTCTAATGAGTGATGAGTAGAGGGGAACAATGACCTCTTTTTTTAGGATGAGTAACCTTTTGTGATGACGTGTGCCACATAGAAGGATTTCCTGACCACTGTGGCGATGTGATTATCAAAGGAGAGACTACTGTCCACCTGTGTCCCAAGCTCTCTTATCACACTTTTGGTGTTAAGTAGACTACTGCCTATGTGGTTGTTCATGGGTACAGAGTTTTTACCAAAGGGGATGACAATGCACTTTTTGGCATTGAGCTTGAGGCCATGGCTTTGACACCAGGCATCTGTCTCAGTGAGGCCCTTTTGTAGGATGTCCACATCATTAGGAGTTTTGATTATGGCTCCAAGTTTGCAGTCATCTGTGAACTTAGTTAGCCAAAGACCTTCTGTGTTAGCTTGTACTTCAGAGAGGAGAGGACCCAGGACTGAACCCTATGGTACTCCACGTGTCACTGATCTGAAGTCTGATTTGGAGTCTGCTACTTTCACAGTGTGGGTTCTGTCAGTAAGCCATTTGGCAACCCATCTTGTGACATAGGAATTTATACCTAGTTTAGTGAGTTTCTCTATAATTCCAGAGTGGGGGATGGTGTTGAATGCCTTGGCGAGATCTAAATAGGCTGTGTGAACTACCTTACCCTCATCTATGGCTTTGTTGACTGCTTCAAAGAAGTCTATCAGGTTTAGGAGACATGACCTGCCTTTTACAAACCCGAACTGTGTGGGGTCCAGAGTTTGGAGATCTCCATTGTCTTTGTTTATGAGTTCCTTGATAATACATTCCATGGCCTTGCAGACCAGGCTCATCAGGCTAATGGGGCAGCAGTTCCCGGGGTCTGTCATGGCTACCCTTTTGTGGAGTGGGATAACCGTTGCAGTGTGCCATTCAGTGGGCACAAAGCCTGAGGTGAGGCTATGACTGAACATGGTACTTAGGTGGGGTGTCAGTTCATTCTGTAGTTCATGTAGAAAGCAGCCTGGGATGTTGTCAGGTCCCATGGATGCTGTGTTCTTGGCTTTGGAGAGTGACATTTTTACCTGTGCAGCTGTGATTACAGGAACTTTGTATTCTTCCGGTATAGAGATGAGCCCTTTAGGGGTGAGAGGCGGGTAAAGTTAGCACTGAACCTATCTGGCAGGATGTTGGCAATATCAGTTGGTTCTGTATATTTAGTGCCATTGTGCTGTAACTCAGAGCAGATCTGAGTGTTGCCATTGAGATTCTTGACATAGCTATAGAATGCTTTGTGGTTGTCTTTAGAATCAGTGGTGATTTTATTTTCATAACTAGCTTTGGAGGATTTTATGAAGGATCTCAGCTTCTTACTGAGGCTGATCAGGGACTTCCTCCAATCATGGGATTTTACTCTTTTTTGCAACAGTTTCTTTCTTTTGTTGTAGAGTTTGTTTATGGCAGAAGACCACCAGATTGGTTTCCTTTTTTTGGAGGATAGCATCTTGGTTCTGTTAGGCATAGGATGATCCATGCACTCATGTAAGTGCTTATAAAGTGCATTTGTGTAGGATTCAGTAGTTGTCTCTCTATTGTCCATCTGCATGGGTGTCGTGAAGTTTGCCATTTCTGTCTTAAGAAGCGTGAAGTTGGCTTTGGAGAAATGTTTTACGGTTATTTTCCTAATGGGGGTGGGAGCGGGATGTGGATGTCTAGGGTGATTAGCTTGTGGTCGGATCTGAACAACGAAGAATTGACCTCTGGTGTGGAACACCAGTCACCCACGTTGGTGATGACCAGGTCTAGGATATTGCTGCTCTTGGTGGGGGTGTGGATATGTTGATCCAAGGCATTAGAATTGATGAATTCCAGAAAACATTGAGCAAAAGAGTTGGTACATGAGTAGTTTTCCCAGTTAATAGTGGGGTCTGTAGCAAGCTACAATCTGGATTGCGGTCTTGCCCAGAGTTAGTTGAACTTGGATAATCTCAGATGCATTATGCCAAGCAACTAGCTTGGAGGTGTGGATATCCTTAATGAAAATGGACACGCCTCCACCTTTAGTGTTTCTGTCCGGGGTAGGTGGCTGAAAGGTGTCGTATGAATTATAGCCTGGTAATGCAGTTGTGCTGCCTGGAACTTTGAACCAGATGTTCATTGTATTTCACTGTTGCAGTCATTACACTTGGGTTATCCTGCTGGCAGGCTACCCACAGTCGGCCGGAATTCCAAAGTCCTGGTCCGGCGTCGGTTGCTGTCACCTCTTCCCTGATGTCAGTGTGCCAGGGGTATATAAGATGCAGCCGATGCCATTTTCTTCAGTCTTTCTTGCTGAGTGGTGCCCGAAGCAAAAACAGTTCGCAAGTGCTGGTTGGCCGACTCCTGAGATTTTCGAAATTGAATTTCAGATCCAAAATCTTCAATAAAGCTAAGTATCCCGTTGGGGAAACCTTTTTCTTGCTCCAGACCGATGTCAGAAAAAGTTAACAATTGTATTTATTGTGGAAAGCAAATACTTCATAAGGATTTTCATTCTTACTGTATTCCTTGCCTAGGCCCTGACCATGATGCTGCTAGTTCTCAGTTTTGTGCTAAATTTAACCAACGCACTATTAAGCGTCGGTACAATTTTGCATTTCATTACTTGGCTGAAGGTTTAACTATATAATGCCATCGGAACAGCCAATGACCGGAGTTCATAAAAAAACGCAAGGAAAAAGAAAAGGACAGGCATCCGAGGTCTAAAACTGATGAAGCCTCTTCTAAGCCAGTCGCCAGTTCTCAGTGAGGTGCTTTCGCAGCCCCTGACATCCACTACATCAGAGCCACAGGCCACCTCCGACTCCCACGTGCAGACAACTAGGCCTCTGGATACTCAAGGTATTGAACCTTCGTAAACTAATCCCTCAGGTGGGTCCGGAGCCGCTGAGCAGGCATCAGTTTCTGAGGGTGTTTTCAGACCTACACAGCTTTATATCAAGCCAACTTCAGCATCCAAGACAAAGACTAAAACAGCTTTAAAGACAAGGAAACATGTACAGCATTCTCCAGGACAGACTTCCATGCCTAAGAAACAGATGCTCAAAATGGCCGAAGACCTAATTACTTTGATTAGGTGTTCCCATCCCCCTCCCAATAAGAGGCCTAGGCAACACACTGAATATGATTCCTCTGATCAGGTTTCCATTTCCTCTGACTCCTCTTCAGAACAGGGATACTCTCTTCCTCCCTATGAGGGTTCTGATGCTGAAGAATCTATTCCTTCAGCTTCTCCTCCTAAGGATTATTCCTTTGGGGAAACCCTGCATACTATGAGAGAGCATTTCCACTGGGAGAGCTAAGATTACTCAGAATCTAAGAAAAAGCTCAGAGACTTTCTTCTACTACCTCAGCACAGACCTCTTGCTATTTCACCTGTTCTAGACATTGTAGATTATGTATTTTCAGAGTCCGGACTGTCTCCCGACTCTTTACCTCCTGCGCCTGTTAAGCCAGACAGATACTACAGGGTTCCAGATTCTCATAAATGTCTATATAAAAATCCTGCTGCTGACCCAGAAACTATATCTCAGGGTCCCAAAGGGGTCAAAGCCTCTACTGCAAAAAACTCAGTCCCCTCAGATAGGAGTTTAAGGGCACTGGACAGATGGAGGAAAAACGTTTACACTTCTGCTACCTTGGCTGTAAGGGCTTTAAATTGTCAGTTTCATATGCTTAAATATCAGCAATACTTAATGTTACTGCTAAAACAGAATTGACAAATTCTGAATGTTCTGAGAACAAGGAAATGCAGGATGTATTGCATGCAGCTGAACAAGTGGGAAAGCATACTTTGCAATGTGGTTTTGATTCACTAGAGGCCTCTTGCAGGGCCGCTGTTACAGGTTCTGTGATTAGAAGGCATGCTTGGTTAAAGGAACAGAATCTGCCTGATCATGTTAAAGCAAAATTATTGGATGCTCCATTACAGCATGATACTTTGTTTGGTTTTAAGGCAGAAGAGGTGTTAAAGAAAATGGAGGATAAAGCTAAATCTATGCAGACAGTAAAGGATTTCTTACAGGTACAGCCACCCAGATTTAGCAGGAACTGGCCTTCTAAGAATTGGTTCCTTCCAGTTTCAGACAGGCCACAAAGAGGCAGATACAGATGCCCTAGAGATAGACAACAGCCCCCGGGCTCATACAGGCCCAAACAATGGGGTACTTCTACCTCCAAAAGCGGAGAAGACAAATCACAGCCATATAGGAAACAGTCCCAATGACTTCCCTCTGCCAATGCCAAACATTTATCTTTTGGCAGCACCCTTAGGGGGAAAGCTAGCACTTTTTTCACAAAACTGGCACATGATCACCCAGGACAAATGGGTCTTAAATATAGTCTCTCAGAGCTACAGGTTCCACTTTCATACTCTTCCAAAGGCAAAAGGTATGCCAGACCTGCCACACAACCAATGGGCAGAGGCACAAAAACAAGTTTCATCTCTCATGGATTTGAGGGCTATTCAGCCAGTACCACAACAAGAGCAGGGACAAGGATTTTACTCAAGACTTTTCTTAGTACCAAGAAAGGACAAAGCCTGGAGACCAACTCTGGACCTGTCTATTCTAAATACTTTTCTGGACATTCCGAAATTCAAAATGTTGACTCTGCAGCAGCTTCTCCCCATGCTGGGCAAGAAGGCTTGGCTTGTAACTTTGGACCTCAAAGAGTCATACCTGCATGTCCCAATCAGACAATCTTGCAGAAGATTCCTCAGATTCATAGCTTGCTCAGTGCACTACCAATTCTCTGCACTGCCCTTTGGCTTATCTACTGCACCCAGGGTCTTCACAAAATGCCTGGCACCAGTAATTGCATTTTGCAGACAAAGAGGAATTCAAATATATCCCTACTTGGACGACTGCCTTATTCAAGCAGAGACCAAAGACATTCTACTAAAGCATCTGACATTTGTAAAAAGATTACTAATTTGCCTAGCGTACACAATAACCGAAAAGAAGTCAAAACTAGTACCCTCTCAAGAGAGAATATTCCTGGGTGCAAGCTTAAATACAACTGCCCAGATGGCTTATCTCACTCCAGACAAACAAAGGCAACTGACTTCTTACTTCGAAAGCATGGCAACAAAGACCCAGTTATCTGCAAGAAAAATTCTGCAGGCTCTGGGCTACATGGCATCCTGCATTCTGCTAATTCCATATGCAAGACTGCATATGAGGAAGCTACAATGGTATCTAAAAAGTGTTTGGACTCAACACTGCCACAGCCTGGAATCATTAATTTCACTCATTCCCTGCCTCCAACAGGAGTTTCGATGGTGAGCACAGGCCTGTCACCACAACAAGGGACAGCCATTCACTTAACCCACAGCCAGGCAAACACTAAAAACAGATGCATCAGATTATGCCTGGGGGGCCCACATGGCAGGAAAATTTATTCAGGGCACATGGCCTGCAAGCCAAAGGCATCTTTACATCAATCAAAAAGAGATGCTAGCTGTACAAAATGCTCTGACAGCCTTCAAGGACCTACTTCATCCAGGACAGCTGCTGATAAAGACGGACAATACTACAGTCATGTGGTACATAAACAAGCAGGGAGGCACACATTCTTACCCCCTCTGCAGACAAGCCATGATTTTGTGGAACACAGCATTGACTTAATAAGTACACCTGCAAGCACAATTCCTGCCAGGAAAAACAAATGCTCTGGCAGACGAACTAAGCAGAAACTTCATGGATCCTCACAAGTGGAAACTAGATCCACAAATCTTCAACATGATAACAAGGAAATGGGGATGCCCAGACATAGATCTATTTGCCTCCCACCACAACTACCAGCTACAGAGATTCTGCACAAGGACTTATCACAAACAAGCATGGAAAGTGGATGCTTTGTCATTCAGCTGGAACAACCTTACAGTATATGCCTTTCCTCCACTGCCTCTCCTCCCCGAGGTACTCCTAAAGGTCAGACAACAGAAGCCACAAATGATACTGATTGCCTTGGATTGGCTACGCCAGCACTGGTGCCCAATCCTAAGGAGCTTGTCTCAAGGCCTAGCCTGGACATTGCCTCAAATTCCTCATTTACTGACACAACAAAACAATCAGATCTTGCACAGCCAACTCAGAACCCCAAATCTAGCTGCACGGTGGATAGTGTAACCATTCAAAATACACCTCTCTCTAAAGCGGTCATGGATGTTATTTTGGAGGCCAGGAGGCCCAGCACCAGAAAATCTTATGCAGAGAAATGGAAGAGATTCTGTGCTTGGAATCAAGCACAAGGAATTGACATGCTTGTACCAAGTATTCCTCAGATTTTACAATACTTAACTGAGATGCTGGACAAAGGCCAATCTTTCTCATCAATTAAGATCCATGCCTCTGCCATTTCAGCTCATTACAATACGAACCCACCTATTTTTTCACATCCATTGCTTGGGCAGTACCTCAGAGGGGCCAAAAACATAAGACCTCCAAGGAGAGCACCAATACCTGCATGGGACCTCAATTTTGTCTTGGAAAAACTCACACTGCCTCCTTTTGAGCCAGCCAGTACAGCTGAGATAAAATTCTTATCAGGGAAAACAGCTCTGCTCCTAGCAATAACTTCAGCAAGAAGAGTCTCAGAGTTACAGGCATTAATGGCTGTGGAACCTTTTATTATCTTCCATCCAGACAGGGTTTCTCTAAGGATAAACCCAACATTTATGCCTAAGATAATGTCCAGTGTGGCTCTTAACCAAACCATTCATTTGCCTACTTTTTACCCAAACCCACAGAATAAAGGGGAGAGACTTCTGCATTCTTTGGACATACACAGACAGCTACGCTTTTACTTGGGCAAAATTAAAGCTTTCAGAAAGACTGAGCAACTTTTAGTGGCATATGCTGCAGGATCACAAGGAAAGGCTATCTCAAAGCAGACTATTTCAAAATGGATAGGACACTGCATTCATTTCTGCTATTCACAACATGGCAAATCAGTGCCTAAGGGCATTAGACCACATTCGACCAGGGCAGCAGTCACCTCAGCAGCCTTCCTCAGAGGAGTACCAACCAAGGATATTTTGGAGGCTGCAACTTGGACTTCAGTGCACACTTTTACTAAGCACTACCACTTACCTCTTTACTCTAAATCCAGAGCAGGCTTTGCCACTGCAGTTCTGAAGGGCCTCATAGCCACTCCTAATTCTATTTAGACCCAGCCGCCCAACCTCAGCTTTGGGATTCAACCCAAGTGTAATGACTGCAACAGTGAAACACGATGAACATAGTACAGTTGTGTACCTACCATAAATGTAGATGTTCGAGTGTTTTCACTGTTGCAGTCCAGGTTACCCACCCACCATCCCCCTTTATTTGCTGGGACTTATCTGTGCTTCTCTATTCTATACAACCTATGTGGTGTATTTGCTTGTAGATGAAGGTAATGTTTATTTTAGTGCATGCATTTTCTAAGCAATGTTTTTAGCCTACCCTTTTGGGGGCACCTGACTTCTGGGGCAAGAAAAACTGAAGAAAATGGCATCGGCTGCATCTTATATACCCCTGGCGCAGTGACGTCAGGGAGGAGGCGAGAGCAACCGATGCCAGACCAGGACTTTGGAATTCAGGCCGACTGCAGGTAGCCTGCCAGCAGGATAACCCAAGTGTAATGACTGCAACAGTGAATACACTCGGAACATCTACATTTATGGTAGGTACACAACTGTACTTTCTCTGTCACTGCACAGATGTCAATGATCTCCATTTTAAGGAGTGCCTCGAGTGAGTGCATTTTGGGGTTTAGACTTCTAGCATTGAGCAGCATTACCCTCAGATTTTGCTTGCTTGTACCTATTACAGTGGTGAATTTGTCATTTGAACCTTGCCTAAAAAAGGCACTATAGGGGTGGCAAGAGCCTTTGCCAGTATCCGGAATCCCAAGGGTGACAGGTGCAGGCCATCTCTGGCAAAGCATCGTGGTCTGTCGATCATGTCATCCCAGGCAGACAGATACTGAATTCCCTTAGAATGACACCAGAAGCTTAGCCAATTATTGAAGTTAATCATTTGTCCTTGTATTGTGGTATCATTCTGGGTGATAGCAAGATGCTACTCAGGGCTAGGGTCATACCTGCCTGGGCTACAAGATTGGAGAGCTCCTCCATGTCTCTTTTCATGTCATCCAGGAAGGTATGTCTCAGGTCATTCACACCAACATGGACAATGACAGAGTCATATTTGTACTTGTTGTGGAGTGACCTGAGTGCGTGTGTTATGTGTCCGATCCTGGCACCCGACAGGCAGCTGACAGTAACTTTCTCCTTGTTTAGTCTGCTGAGTGGAACATTAGTTTGCCTGACTATAGAGTCACCTATGACTAGAGTGTTGGGTACGTTATGCCTTATGGGCTGTAGTTGAGTGGCACACTGAGTATGTAGGCTATGTGTCATTTGGGTTGTTTTGGGGGGGTGGAGGTTGCTTGCATTTCTGCTTTGGAGGCCTCAGTTGATTGGGCATATTTTTATTGAGAGCCTCTGTGAATGTAGGTGCATGTTTAGTGCTTCTGTGTGTGTGTTTTGGTGGTGTAGGTTTTGAGGAATTATGTGATGAGTGTGGTGTGGTGCAAGTGTTTACCTTCTCCTCTTGACTGTCTAGTTCAGTCTTCGGTGAAGAGAGCTTTGCTTCCAGTTTGGCTAGATAAGTGCATTTCTCACAGGTCATAGTGCTGGGTGGTAGGAGGAGAGGGTTATCTGTGCACATGACGCAATTGCTGCATTGCCCCAAGATGCCCAGATTCATCAGGTAGACAGGAGAAAACACCGGTAGCTGACCTTTAGACATGCCTGGATAGGTGCTTATTTATTAAGTACTAAAAACTGTTTTCCTCTAGACAAGTGAGGAAAATGGAGTGCTGTAGTAATTTGTAGCTTATTTAGTGCTTACAATGAGTTCTGAACAATTGCTGAGCTCAAAGAAATAGATTTGAGTGCTAAAAATAAAAAGCTGGCTAGTTGCAAGGTAAAATTTGAAGAGCAGACTTTATGCCGCCAGGAACAGTTTAACCCTAGTTAAGCGGGGGGGGCTCTGGACTAGACTTGTTACAGGAAAGGGGGGAAACAAGCTTAGAATTTTTTTTTCAGTAAAGTGGAAATGGAGAAAGCTGGAACAGAAGATAATTCAAGGTTAAGAATCTAAGTGGGTTGGCCTTGACAAATGTTCTCTATTAGATTGAATGAACTAATGACATTAGACTGGGAGGAGGTGTCACAGGTCAAATATACAGTATGGGCGGGCAACTGGAAAGCCACCAAGTATAAGAACACCACAACACTAGGGAGGGTGGGTGGGTGTCAATTACAGTTCCTAGCTGTAGCCACTAAATGAAAGCTTTAAACAGATCAAGGAGCAAGCAGACTCTAGAGAACTGCAAACAGACTAGACTAGAACACAGAAACCTCAAAAATGCACAGAAAATCTCAGATAGAGCACTCACAAACAGAAAATACAACTCTCAGTATGAAAATGCAGTTTACAGTTAAGTATTTCAGTAAACCTGCAATTAAAGTAATGAAACACAAGTACTAAAAGGATACAAAATGCAGTTTATTACTTATAAGGCAGTAAAGTAGATTTTACTTTAAGGTTTAATGGATTAATTAATATTCAGTATTCAATTAACGATTTTGGGTATATATAGCTGGGTTCTTTTTTAGTACTTGTATCCATTTTAAAGTGTTCTGATGAAGTCCCTTTTTAAGTTAAGGGCAGAAAGCACTTACCCTGTGGATTTTTACTGTGAATAAATTCTCTGCTTCTACAGTGGTTGTGTTGTCGTATGTGGACTGGTGGTGGTTCTTCAGTTTTTAACAACAGTTTTCTTTGGAATTAAGGTAGCATATGGCTGGCACAACATCAACACTAGGGTAGGTGTACATCTCTGGCACAGACTTGGTCTCTGGAAGTTGATTCACTTATTGTCTAGAACTGTCCTCTGCTTTCTTTCTTTCTCACACTTCAGTGTCCTGAGTTAAAAGCAGTCCAATACTGTATAACTGCATGGAATATATTTGAGCCTTAGTCTATTATTTTAACAATGTAGGAATTTCATATATTAGCTTGATCTAGCTCAAACTACACATTTGTTACATGGGTCCTGCAGCCTTATAATCTCTCTCTAGGGTTCAGTGTAGACAGGGGTTTTGCTGATCCCTAACATTACAGTTTCCATTTTCTGAGCTGCCTGTCAAGCTGACTGTACATTTGTCAGTTTCTCTGTATGAACTAAGTAGCTTTGTCTTCTTTCTTCTTGTCATCAACACTGAAGCAGGAAAAAAGTTGTGTACTTAAACACAGCTAGAAAGCAATCTTGTTGCACTGACATCTTTTATTTGTGATGTTTTAACAGCTTACATGACTTGTTCAGGCTATTCATTGGACTGGGGATGCCTTAAGTCTTGATTGAATGTACACAATTCATGACTGATGAACTGTGGACATATATCTGAGATGAAGATGTCAGGGATGGAAGAACATGAAAACATTGTCATCAATGTAATGACTTCATGTGAAGATGAACCTTTTAGTTTTATGATGTCTGGATGTTTTGAGCAATAGTCAATACAGCTGAAATATTGACTGTCCATGAGCTAAACCAAACCAAGAGCTACTTAACCCCATGTCATCTGTTCTAATTCATGGGATGTCATAGTGTCTTTAATGTTGCATTTGTGGCACTTACTACTGGTTTGGCAAGTCTGACTATAAGCTCTGCTTGACAAGAAATGCCAAAATATCAAGTCAAATATATTTTCTTTATTATCAACAATGACCAAATGTGCTTCATGATTTTTTCAGTATTTTATTATGCAACTGGTTTAGTACTGTCAGCTTGTTGTTAAACAATAGTCATTAAGTCCATTTGGATTAGTAATGGAATGATGTTCTTCGTCTACCATTGCTGCAGTCCTGACATATGGGTATTCCACCATGGTCATGGCGCGAGGCTGACATCAGTATGTGCCAGTACAAACACCATACCTCTGTCTTGCATGGTCCTAAGCAGAAGCAGTGTTTGCAAGTGCCTGGAATTTTGAGTTTCAGACCACACTTTTGTCTTTTCTTGCCTCAGTATTACGGCTGTCAGAAAAAGTTAATAACTGTATTTTGTGGGAAACAGATTCCTCATAGGGATTACCATTTACTCTGTATTCCTTGTTTGGGCCTGTGTCGCTTTGTGCTGCCTTTGATATTACACGTCGCTTGAGTGTTTGGTTTACTATATTGCAATTATAACCGTCGGATTCTCCCTCTCCGCGCTAAAAAGCATAAGGTCTGCCTCCAAACAAGCGTCCAAACCATTGATTCTTGGGGCCGGGGCCGGGTCGAAGAGCCACCTACACTACTTCAGCCTCTTCTGACGGTTTAAAGAGGGTCTCGGGGGGCCTTTTGCTACTTCAGAGTGGTGCTGCCTCCTGTTGTAGGCCAGCTGAAGGGGCTTCTCATTGGTTCCCCTCACAGAGTTTCTAGGCCCCCTTCTCATAGTAAAGCCTTTCTAAATCTAATTCTGCCCCTGCTGGTGTCTGTCCACAGGGTCCAGCTCCTAGAAAGCACATGTTAAAGGTGGCGGAGGATTTGATTACTTTAATTAGGGTTCTATGCCTCCCCTGAGAAAAGGCCCAGGGTAGAGCCAGGGATAGAGGGTCTGGATCAGTCTTCCAATGACCCTGATTCTTCTGTGGAAGAGCTCCAGGATTTCCCTCCCTACTCTGATTCAGAGGCTGAGGATTCTCCTCCTCCCCTCCTGAAGATTTTTCTTTTTCTGAAACCTTGCATTCCATGAGGGAGCATTTTAAATGGGAAAGCCAGGATTATTCTGCTTCTCGTAGAAGGCTTAGAGAATTCTTGTTTTTGCCTCAGCATAGGCCTTTGGCTATTCCCCCTGTATTGGATGTTGTTCAGGATGTATTTTCTGAGGCTTCTCTTAACCCTGACTCTTTGCCTCCTGCCCCTGCTAAACCAGATAGATACTGCAGGGGTACGGCTGGAAGCTCACTAGTATTTATACAAGAGTCCTAGGGCTGACCCAGACACCATTACTCAAGGCCCCAAGGGTGTCGGGGCTGCTGTGGTTAAGAATCCAGTTCCTTTGGACATGGATGCTAGAGCTCCGGATTGGTGGGGTAAGAAGTTGTATACCTCTTCCACTTTAGCTATGAGTGCTTTACATTGTCGAAATTATTTGCTGGGCCAATTGAAATGTAAAGTTGATGCTTTATCTGAAGGTATTGAATGTAAAGAGCTTCAGGATTTAGTGCATGTTTCAGGCCAAGTTGGTAAGCGTTCTTTGCAATGTGGTTTTGATGCTTTACAGGCTTCTTCCAGGGTGGCTGCTACTAGTTTAGTTCTTCGCAGGCATGCCTGGTTAAAAGTTCAGACGTTGTCGGAGCATGTTAAGGCTCGGATTATGGATGCTCCTTTGCAGTCTGATGTTCTTCAGTTTTGAAATAATGGAGGAAAAGCTAAGTCTATGCAGACAGTTAAGGATTGTTTACAGGTTCAGCCCCTAAGTTCAGTAGGAATTGGCCTACTAAAGGGTGGTCTTTTCCTCTTCAGATTATCAGTCTAGGGGAGGTAGGTGTAGAGCTTCCTCTCAGGGCTCTGCTACTCCTAGGACTTTGGGTTCTTTTACCCCTTCTGCTGGGAGGGCAGGGGTCAGTCCTTTCGAAACAAACTCAATGACCTCGTCTTCAGCTGTCGGACTCTGCCGTGCTGGCAGCTCCTCTAGGAGGAAAACTGGGACTTTGCAAAGTATTGGCATTTGGTTACCCAGGACAATGGGTATTGGACATTGTAAATCGAGGCTACAAATTTTATTTCCACACTTTCCCTCCTTTCAAAGGTATGCCAGATGTGCCTCATCAGCAAAGACTGGAAGCACAGGCAAAAAAAAAAAAAAAAAAAAAAAAAAATTTTCTTCTCTGCTTCAGTGGAGGGCAATACAGGAAGTACCTTCTGCTGAAAGAGGCACAGGGTTTTATTCCCGTCTTTTCTTAGTGCCAAAGACAGTAGATACTTGGAGACCAATTCTGGATTTGTCCATTCTAAACACCTTTTTGGAAATTCCAAAGTTCAAGATGTTAACGTTGCAGCAGTTGCTGCCTATGCTGGGCAGGGCTCATTGGATGGTAACTCTGGATCTCACAGAGGCCTATCTTCACATTCCTATCGGGCCCAGTTCCAGGAAGTTCCTGAGATTTCGGAATGGGAATTTGCATTATCAGTTCTCTGCATTGCCCTTTGGCTTGTCTAGGTATTCACAAAGTCCGGCTCCAGTAATTGCTTTTTTCAGACTACAAGGAATTCAAATTTATCCTTCTCTGGACTGTTTGTTTCTGGCTCAAGGCAAGCAAGTACTTCTTCAACATCTTCACTATGTAATGACAGTTTTAAGATGCCTAGGGTATTCTGTGAACGAAATAAAGTCCAGTCTAGTACCCTCACAAGAGATGTGTTTTCTGGGTGTGAGACTGAATACAGCACCCAGATGGCATTTCTTACCCTGGGCAAACAAAGACATCTTCATCAATATTTCCAACAGCTTTCAGTAATGTCCAGGCTGACTGCAAGGACAGTCCTTCAAGCCTTAGGGTTCATGGCATCTTGTATTCTAGTGCTTCCCAATGCCAAACTGCATATGAGGAAGTTACAATGGTATCTCAAAAGCGTGTGGACTCAACACAGCCACGATTTGGACACTGTCATTCAGATTCTCCCTTGCATACAAAAGAATTTCTGTGGTGGGCTCAGGAATGTCACCTAAACAAGGGACTCTCTGTGACCCAGCCAGGGCATGTCAGATATTGACAGATGCCTCGGAGTCGGCCTGGGAGCTCATCTCAAGGGAAATGGATTCAAGACCTTTGGCCCCAGAGCTACTTCATTTGCATATCAACATGAAAGAGATGCTGGCAGTTCAATTTGCTTTGGAAGCATTCAAGAGCCTACTTCAATCAGGACTGGTGTTGATTCGAACAGACAACACAACAGTCATGTGGTACATCAACAAGCAAGGGGAACCCATTCTTATCCATTGTGCAGACAAGCAATGCTAGTATGGGAAACTGCTTTACAACTGCACATCACTCTTCGAGCACAGTTTCTGCCAGGAGCACAAAATTTTAGCAGATGTTCTGAGCAGACAGATTGTGGATCTCGCGAATGGAAGTTGGATCATCAGGTGTTTCTGCAGTTGGCCATGGCTTGGGGAACTCCAGACATAGATCTGTTCGCTTCTCCTCTGACTTATCAACTGCCAAAGTTTTGCACAAGGCTGTTTCATCCAAAGCCTGGAAAATAGATGCACTATCCTTCAGCTGGAGAAACCTGCCCGTGTATGCCTTTCCTCCTTTGCTTCTTCCAAAGGTATTGTTGAAAGTCAGGAGGGAAATGCCTCGCATGACTCTGATAGCACCAGTTTGGCCTCGACAATATTGGTACCCTCTCTTAAGGAGTTTAATTCATGGGACACCTTGGCCATTACCACAGTTTCCTCACTTATTGACTCAGGAGGACAATCATTTTCTCAATGTCAGGGTGCAATCTCTTTACCTGACAGCCTGGAGAATTCAGTTTTGAGGAAGGAAGGCCTGCAGCTTCCACAACAAGTTTTGGATGTTCTTTTGGAAGCCGGGCGTCCTACTACTCGGAAAGTTTATGCTGATAAATGGAAGAGATTTTTTCTTTGGAGTGCAGCTCATGGCTTTGATGTTAAATTGCCTAACTTGAGTTGTATTTTGCAATATTTGACTGTTTTGTTAGACAAGGGATTGTCTTTCTCTTCTGTTAAAGTGCATGCTGCAGCTATTTCTGCTCACTATGAATGTGACCCTCCTTTGTTTTCTCATCCATTGGTTAAACAGTTTCTTAGAGGGGCAAAGAATATAAGACCCGAGAAGAGCTCCCACTCCAGCCTGGGATCTTAATTTTGTTTTGGAGAAGCTGACTCTGCCTCCATTTGCACCTGCAGCTACAGCTGAGTTGAAGTTGTTGTCTTGGAAGACTGTTTTTTTGTTGGCTGTTACTTCTACTGAAGGGTCTCTGAATTACAGGCCCTCATGGCAGTAGATCCATTTCTGATTTTTCACAAGGACAGAGTTTCACTAATCCTACTTTTATGCCTAAAGTAATTTCATATGTGGCACTGAACCAAGCTATACATTTGCCTACTTTTTCTGCTGACCGGCAAAATAAAGGGGTGAAAGTTTTGCATTCTTTGGATGTGCATAGGCATTTAAGATATTATTTGAGCAGAACCACAGAGTTCAGAAGATCTCAACAGTTGTTTGTTTCTTTTGCTTTGACTTCACAAGGGAAAGCTGTTTCAAAACACACTATCTCCAAGTGGATTGGCCATTGTATTGCTTTTTGTTATTCTCATCATGGAAAGATGTTCCTGCTGGGATCAGGCCTCACTCTACTAGGGCTACCACCTCTACTGCTTTTTTGAGAGAGGTAGCTGCTAAGGACATTTTGGAGGCAGCTACTTGGAGTTCTGTACATACATATACTGAGCATTATCATTTACCTCTTTATTCTAGGTCTAGGGCTGGGTTTGCCACTGCTATTCTACAGGGCATGTTAGCAGCTCCTACTTCTATTTAGTTGGCCATCCTCCCTGCTTTCCGTTGCTCTGGGATTCTACCCATATGTCAGGACTGCAGCAATGGTAGACGAAGAACATAGTACAGTTTT
The DNA here is from genome assembly GCF_019279795.1 of Protopterus annectens. Lineage (NCBI taxonomy): Eukaryota > Metazoa > Chordata > Ceratodontiformes > Protopteridae > Protopterus > Protopterus annectens. The sequence continues at coordinate 354,963,532 of NC_056743.1, read as the reverse complement.
GTACCTACCATAAATGTAGATGTTCGAGGATATCCATTGCTGCAGTCTTTCCCTCCTACCCCCTTATTTAGGTTTGGGTTTTCGGTGGTGTTTTTTGCATTCTGACGTCTGAGGCAAGAAAGACTGAGGGTATGGTGCCGGTCATGCGCATTTGTACTGGCACATACTGATGTCAGCCTCGTGCGCCATGACCCGGCCTTAGAGATTCTAGCCCTTTGGTATTCTAGCCCTTGGTGTCCGGTCGATGGTGGACAGCGGAATACCCATATGTCAGGACTGCAGCAATGGATATCCTCGAACATCTACATTTATGGTAGGTACAAAACTGTACTTTTTAAACCAATGCATTTCTATGTCTTTTTAATATTGTAGGTAATTTTGTGTACCTAATCATAAGCCCAGTAAGCAAGTTAGCAGAACATCAGATAAGTAAGACATGCTAGCTAGATTCAAACTTCCGCTGCACATCGAGCAGATTAGCACTCTCACCTCTGTCTAGCTAAACCTAGATAATTTGATGGGCAGGTGCCAAAGTTCCCACAGTCTGTCTTGTATTACCTTACTTGAGGCTAGGGAAAACTTATGAATACTTCCTAGTTGCTAGGCTGGTAATGCTGAACAGACTGATTGACTACAACTTACCTATGAATAATTATTTCCCAAAAAAAGTCAAATAAGATATTAAAGTAGAAGTTTTGTTTGTATTTTGCAGACCCACATCTTTGTACACTGCAATCTGTTTATTAGGCATAATGGAATGAAACTGCGAAGCTTCTTCCTAATGTGCCTGCAAATTAATGCCCTTTACAACTGTGCAAACCCTCTTCTTTAGGAGCTTGTAAAATCTGTTCCCTGAGAGGCTGAAAATTATTGAATTCACAGACATACAGATCATGATGTCTGAAAGTCTGCAAATCGTCTTTACAGCTCTCATTGTAAACTCTAGTTGTGTGAAAATACATGTACACGCTGTGAGGTTACTTCATCATGTCCAAGTGTGCATCTACCCAAAATGTGTGATTCTGACACAACCTGAAGAAGGAAATTGTTTTGGACTCTAGCAATGAGCTTTTCAAATGCAGTTCTCTGAATGCATTTTAGTCATGATATTGCATTCTGCTGCAGCTTCAAAGTGACATTAGAGACTTTTAACAGGGCTAACTTTGCAGCCCAGTGGTATTTACAGTGACACAGCTGTTCCTTACATGTCTCCAGGGAGGAAGCAGTAGACACCCAGTCTCTTCACAGATCAGTTTTATGCAGAACATCTGATGGAACAAAAGAATTGCTTCAAGTCACAGAATTATTCAAGTCAGCAACTGATTAGCCTTTTTATGAGCATTAGTGACTTGCAAAACATTTGTTCTGTTCTTTTCTCCTTTCTCTAAACTTGCAAACTTGAGAAAAATGGTAATGCTGTCCATATATTATTCTTTACTGAGCACTTATGGCAACACATTGAGAAAAACATGATTATTGAGACAATGATGTGGGTAAAAATATAAAGCATTTATATCTGTGCATAGCAGTGCATTTATTTTCTTTCATCTCTGAAACAGTTTTTGAATTGCAAGTTGACCTAACAGAATTATTGTAACTAGTATTAATAGAGTTTTGCTTCACATCTGCGGTGGTGGTGCTGCGGTAGCATTGTCACCTCACAGTAAGATGCTGTCCGGTTCAACTCTCAGCTAGAGCGTCTTCTGCGTGGAGACATGCGTGAATGGGCGTACCTTCATTGAAGGTTGTGCATCAGGGCTGGCAACTCGGTACGTAAAAATCAACTGACAATCATTAGCGGACCGGAGTTCCGCTGTGGCGACCCTTAACCAGGAAAAGCTGAACAACACAAGACACAACACGGTGAGATACTCAGCAATCTGTTTCATTTGTGTGCTAGTTAGTTCTGATGGTTCTACACGCATCCACAGCTTTATCCAAATGAAGTCAGACTCCAACAGTGGTCTACTTCTGACTCTATCATCTCAATACAACAGTCATTTCTGACTCTGAAATAAATCATGCTACTTGCCAGCTTAAATGGCTTTGGCTATGTGCCTCAGTTTAGTCTTACACACATGAAGAGATTCTTGTAAACCCTAATTTCTAGTAAAAAAATAAATGGCACACATATGGTAAAATGTTTTAGGTTCACAGTACTGCATAACCTCACCTTTACTGACATTCAGACCAGTTTGCTGTTCTTTAAAAGAATAAATGTATTAAGAGCCTTACTTGCATTGACTCTGACTAGATGAGAGATAGAGAAGTGACCTGCATCACATTGCTTTTTTCAGCAATACCAAGCTCAACTGGAGGTGTCAGAACTAGCCTGCAACCTAGTGTCAGATTGATCCATTAGCTCAAAAGCCCTGATGTATTAAAATACGACTTTCTGCCAACAGTGAGGGTTTATCTGCTCTGTGACAGTTCTTTATATTGCTAAGAACAGCATATACTAATGGTCTTACCTGGCTAGTGAGAATGGAGTCTGAAAGGACTAGTGGGACATACAGGGATAGACAACACATGCTTTTGAATTTTATTCTTATTTATTTATTTTTTGCACTTGTTTACTTGGAAAGTCTGACTAGGCATAAAGCTTTTCAGAAGAGGCATTGGGATACAATGCTCTAGAAGAAGTCAGCCACTAGAAAAAAGAATGAAGTAAACAGAGGTATAAAAGTAATCAACAAATATACAAAATTCATAGTAATATTAATCAACAGCAGCATCATGTAATGTGCTATGAAACCTTTTTCCATGGAGAAAAGCAGAAGAAATGAAAAGCATAAATATAAAGAATATAGTAAACCAAGTTATCCACGTAATCAGCAAATACACAGCCTTCAAACAGAATATCATTAACAGCAGCGTCGTGTAAAGAGCTATGCAACTTGGGTGGCACCATGCCAGGGTAATCCTCTGGCAAGGCTTGCAAAGGCTCCAGGGCCATTAGCCTAGTACACACCTCTGAACCTACAAACATATTTGGAAATTAACTTAATGCAAGGAAAAAAAAGGAGCACATTGGAGGATTTGTATTAAGAGGCATATTAGAATGTTTTAGAACAGGTAGAAGAAAGAAGATGGAGTGATAGGGGACATGGAGGAGAATTTGGACCAGTAACTGGGGATATACTGCTTTTAAAGAACAGGAGAAAGTAAGGGGCAAGACATTTATCATCTAGGAGTTGTGCATGTACAGAGACAGGTATCTTTCAGGTATCCTCTTCTTTGTGCCGTAAATGAGTTGGTGTTTACTGTGTTTCTTGGAGTAAGAAAGAGGAAGTTCCAAATTTTGGCCGGAAAAGTGGAGTTCAGAGTTGTCATCTGAGTTGTTAGCTTTTGTAAACATTCACATTTTGTCAGTCGATCTCAGCTGTCTGCTTGGGTTATAAATTTGAAGAATATTTTTTCAAGCTAGGCCATTTGTCTGGATAATAGATAAGTTTACAGGAAGTGACTATTTGGAAAGCTGTAAGGTAATGTCTTAGCTCCAACCACTGAAGTTATTTTATGGTCAGACAGTGATGTGTCCTATAATGAGAATAGCTGGCAACTTTTGTCACGTTATTACAGGGTTGTTCCAAGAGTGAGAGTCAGGGTGATTGTAGGTTAATCAAGATGGGAGTAGTATAAAGTAGTGCAGGGATGAGAAGGGAACAATCAATACTCTTTCTGGCATCGCCTGTGTGCTATAGTTTAACTCTGTATTGAGCACCTACCTTTCGGTGATTGTTCTTACAGCTTGTTTTATGTGATAATCAGATTTTAAACTTTTAGCTGTAGTGGTTCCTCAAAGCTTAGTTTAACTTACTAGTTCTGTGTTGGTGTTGTTTGAGGAAGTGATATTGAAATTATTTTTGTAGTTTGTTGAATGCTTTAGGACAAATAGATTCATGGGTAGGTACTAGGCTATTGGCCCTAGGGCCTATATAAGCCTAGCCAAAGGAACCCTGGCTTTTGCCACCCAAGAAAATGATTTTCCTGTGCCACTGTCGAGCAGAGCCACAGAAGTGATCCCCGGGGTGAATTTCCTATCTCCCATCCAATCATCAAGATTTTTCTTGAACAGTGCTAATGAGGAGCTTTGTTTGATATAGATAGTTAGTTTGTTCCAGAGTATGGGAAGTCTCTGGGACAGGTATCTATCCCTCCAGCATGTTCTGTTTATTGTGGTGATGAGGTTTAGGTCCCTAGAGCGTGTAGCTCATAGGGATTGGGATTTCTTTAAGTGGAGCATGTCTAAAAGCTCTGAGTTTGACATAGCTTTGTGTGTTAGGCAGAGATCGCCTCTGAGTAGGCGATATGCAATGGAGTAAAGCTGCAGTTTTTTGAGACGGTCTGCATAGGGCATCTCTTTGAGGCCGGTAATCCTCTTTGTGAGGTATTTATGTGGCCTTTCCAGTTGTTGTATATGTCTTGTGAGGTACATACCAAAAGGGCATTGTACTCTATAATGGGTCTAATGAGTGACGAGTAGAGGGGAACAATGACCTCTTTTTTCCTGGATGAGAAACCTTTTGTGATGAGGTGTGCCACATAGAAGGATTTCCTGACTACTGTGGTGATGTGATTATCAAAGGAGAGACTACTGTCCACCTGTGTCCCAAGGTCTCTTATCACACTTTTGGTGTTAAGTAGACTACCACCTATGTGGTTGTTCATGGGTACTGAGTTTTTACCAAAAGGAATGACAATGCCCTTTTTGGCATTGAGCTTGAGGCCATGGCTTTGACACCAGGCATCTGTCTCAGCAAGGCCCTTTTGTAGGATGTCCACATCTTTTGGAGTTTTGATTAAGGCTCCTAGTTTGCAGTCATCTGCGAACTTCATTAGCCAAAGACCTTCTGTGTTGGCCTGTACATCAGAGAAGTAGATACCAAACAGTAGAGGATCCAGGACTGAACCCTGTGGTACTCCACTTGTCACTAGTCTGAATCTGGATTTGGAGTCTGCTACTTTTACAGTGTGGGTTCTGTCAGTGAGCCAGTTGGCAACCCATCTTGTGACATAGGGATTTATACGTAGTTTAGTAAGTTTATCTATAATTCCAGAGTGGGGGATGGTGTCAAAAGCCTTGGCGAGATCTAGATAGGCTGTGTGAACCACCTTACCCTCATCTACGGCTTTGTTGACTGCTTCAAAGAAGTCTGTCAGGTTTAGAAGACATGATCTGCCTTTTACAAACCCAAAGTGGGTGGGGTCCTGAGTTTGGAGATTACCAATGTCATTGTTTATAAGTTCCATGATGATACGCTCCATAGCCTTGCAGACCAGGCTTGTTAGGCTAATAGGCCGGTAGTTTCTGGGTTCTGTGGTGGCTCCCCCTTTGTGGAGTGGAATAACTGTCGCTGTGCGCCATTCAGTGGGCACATAGCCTGAGATGAGGCTATGATTGAACATGGTACTTAGGTGGGGTGCCAGTTTGTTCTGTAGTTCATGTAGAACACAGACCGGGATGTCGTCAGGTCCCATGGATGTTGTGTTCTTGTCTTTGAATAGTGTGTTTTTTACCTGTGCAGCCATGATTACAGGAACTTTGCATTCTTCTGGTATAGAGATGAGCCCTTTAGGGGATGATAGAGGGGTAAAGTTAGCACTGAACCTATCTGCCAGGAAGTTAGCAATATCCGTTGGTTCTGTATATTTAGTGCCATTGTGCTGTAACTCAGAGCAGATCTGAGTGTTGCCATTGAGATTCTTGACATAGCTATTGAATGCTTTGTGGTTGTCTTTAGAGTCAGTGGCAATTTTGTTTTCATAACTAGCTTTGGAGGATTTTATGAGGGATCTCAGCTTCTTACTGAAGCTGACCAGGGAGTTTCTCCAATCATGGGATTTTACTCTTTTTTGCAACAGTTTCTTTCTTCTGTTGTAGAGTTTGTTTATGGCAGGGGACCACCAGATTGACTTCCTTTTTTTTGGAGGATAGCATTTTGGTTCTGTTAGGGATTGCATGATCCATGCACTCATGTAAGTGCTTATAAAGTGCATTTGTGTAGGATTCAGCAGTCATACCTCTATTGTCCGTCAGCATGGATGTCGTGAAGTTTGCCACTTCTGTCTTAAGAAGCGTGAAGTTGGCTTTGGAGAAATTATTTACTGTGGTTTCCCTAATGGGGGGTGGGGGAGGGATGTGGATGTCTAGGGTGATTGGTATTGATATGGTCGGATCTGACCAATGAGGAATTGACCTCTGGTGTGGAGCACCAGTTGCCCATGTTGGTAATAACCAGGTCTAGGATATTGCTGCCCCTGGTGGGGGTGTGGATAAGTTGATCCATGGCATTGGAATTTATGAATTCCAGAAAACGTTGAGCAAATATAATCAATTTTGTTTTTAGGGTTAAGGAGCACCTATATATCAGACAGCCAGGCCCCTGTGGTGTAGGAAAGACTCTTGGGTGAATTGTTTTAATTTATTTATGCTTTTAGCAGAACAGATGATCATTGAATCGTTTGCATATTGTATGATAAAGGCTTGTTTAGAAGATAGGTGGAGACCATTAATGAATACATTGAACTACAGGGTAACTAAATGGATACTTGAGGGATATCCACTGTTATGTGAAGGAAAAAGGAGGTGTCATTTTCCCATTTTACTGGCCTTTTGCCTATTTGAGAGCTAGGTGGAAAACCAAGAAAGTGAGGTTTCATGTATTTTGAAGCAATTTCTGGTAGGATAGCATTACAAAAGACAAACCAGGGAAACCAGAGGAAGACTGAACAAACCCAAAGAATAATCCTGCTGCAGTAAAATGATGCAGAGACTGCTGGAAGAAATACTTTATTCATACCAGTTTTTAGCCAAAAAATCTCAGGAATCCCTGCATATTTGTGGAACACTCCAATTTGCTTTCAACAAGCTATCAATAAACTTGGCAATAAAGTAGACTTTTGATCCACTGCTGTTAACAATTGGCCTGAAGGGGGGGGGGGGGCGTATTAATACACTTGTGTATTTTTGGCAAGCCAACAATAATAGCCACTGCTTGTTTATCATTTTGTATGAAATTAAATTATTTTTCATTCAACTGCCCCTGCAAGAGCATATCATAAACTACAACATCAAATTTTATATTGGCAGTTACAATCTCATTTTTACTAACCAGCCCATACCCATCACCACTTAATAATGTTAACATATTTCTTCAATGATGTGGTTTTTCTATTATCACCACCCCACCCCCTTTATCAGATTTCATTATTCTTAATTTAGAATCATCGGTAATTTCTTTAAAAACAGCTTTTTCTTCTCTACTAAGATTGTGAAAACGGTTATTACAAGTTTTTTTTCAACACATTTCTTATTTCCGTTGCTATAATTCTTTCATACAAATGTACGACATTATTCAAGGGTAAATTAAAACAGCTGTTTCTTCTAAGCTCACAGGCAAGGTTAGAGTCATTCACCAGGAACCAAAGAGACAGATTCAACTTTTGTGTGAACAATTTGACATCAATTAATATTTTAACAACATCAGCCCTTCTATTATGAACAAAGGACATCCCTTTGGATAGAATATTTGCATGACCAATATTAATGTTCCTATTGGAAAAACTATAGACACTGAAATCATCTAAGGAATTCTTAGTAATATGAACATTGCCAACATCTCTAACGTTAGTCATTTCCTGAAATTGTTCTTGTTCCGGTAACCTTCTTTGGATAGCATTACAAAAGCTTTGGATAAATATAGGAGAAGTGCTCCGACTAAGCTCGCAGAGTTTGATCTTGGTTAACATGTTAAAAAAATAAGCACAGACACACATGCACTATTAAAAAGATGGAAACTGTGTAGGAGAAACAATGCGGTTGGCAGTGAGAAAACTCAAGAGTTGAGACTGGATACATTTCTCCAGAAATTTTGAGAGTGGAGACAGTATAGCCATAAGCTAGACGTTTGAGAGCTCATTTGAGTTTCCACCTTTATGAAGAGAAAGAAAGTAGCACCGTTTCCATAGGGTTGGGAAATAGCTTTTAGCAACTGGTTGGATAGAGACAGGAAAAGCTCGGGCATCAGCAATGGCGTTTAAATACTTAGATGGCGTGTTATCAGGAGCAATAGCGGTACATTTTAAGGTTAGTAATATATTTTTGATTGTAGAAATTGAAAATGGTTTGACTGCAGGATAAAAAGGAAGGAGAGGAACTTGTTTCTGCCTGTGCCAGGGGTTTAATAAGACAGGATAGTGTTTAGGTGAAGATGCCTTAGTGCAAAGATAAGTAGGCGATCAGTTATGGCATTAGGGAAGGCACCTATTGAAAGGATTTTATTTGCGGCATTAGGGAACATCCAGTCTGAGGTAGAGGCTATCCTATTCATTAAGACTGGAATATCAGATCATTTCCAAACAACAGAACATGTATTTCTCTGTCAGTCATTTTCCATTGATGCATCATTGGAGAATTTTGATTAGGCTAGGATCACTAGTGCCAAAAGAAACTGTGTCATTGATAAGAGTATTCTTGTCTCATTCCATGGCCCAGCTGAAAGGTTCATGATAGGGTGCTACCTGAAAACACTTGTACTTCGGGGTCATAACAGAGAGCGCTGATTGCTTTTATGATGCAACTAGGAAAGTTCAGATATTGCAATAATGTAATTCCAATCTGTAGAATGAAAAGCTTTTTCAAAGTCAATAAAAATAGCTGTTATTAAATTATGAAATGCCTTTTCCCCTTTGTATATGTGATATAAGAGGTCTTAGATGGTCAGCACTTGACCTTCCCTTGACAAATCCTCCTTGTACCAGAATATGCGACTGATCAAGGAATGCCAGGATTTGAAGTATATACACTTTAACAAACATGATTCTGTTGATGGGATAAGGGGAATGAGTGTATAGTTTCACTAAACATCAAAAGATGGTGAGTGTCCACTTTAACGTTTGTTGTTTAAGTACGCCAGTATGACAATCATTGTAGCAAGCACACAGACCAGTAAGTGACCAGCATATGCCCAGCAGCCCAAAACAAATGAGACTGACACAGATCAGGTTCCTGTTGGCATTCTAAAAGCCAGCTCATCAGGTGTATACAAAAGTAATACAGTAGCTATTTTTTTTTTTTGGGGGGCTCATCTGCCTTCCTTTAGACCCAAATCTTTAAACAACAGCAACCAAAATACTATCACTTAACTCAGCAAAGTGAGGTGATTCTACATACTTTAGAATAAAAAAACATCAATGACTAGTACGTAGCATTCTTGGACTTGATAACAGGAACCATTCCAGCTGTACCCCACATCAACAAACACTAACATGCAGTGACCCGGGAATGATTCTGTGACACCAAATTAATGTCCACTTCACTGATCATATTTTATTTCCACAGCAGTGACTTAAACACCATACTTAGTAACGTGTACCCCAGACCTGGCAAAAGTCATGTATCTTCCCACATATTTCCTATTGGTGAGAACATGTCAATAGGCAAAACATTCACTGCTTAAAGTGCTATGTTGATTGTGACTCTCAATCTTCCTTCTCCAAAATGTGTAACTTTAATATGGAAAAATGGGCAAGTAACTTCAAAAAGGATGTTCTCAGCAGGGTTAAAAATGTTTACTTCAGGGGTACAACCTAGATGGCTACCTGAAAGAAGCAGAATTTCAGACCTCTGCAGTTCATATTTGAATTCACAGGAAAAAAACAGAAAAATTGTATCCACATACTTCTTTATATACCTTCAGCAGTGTATATACACTGCTAAAAGCAAGCCAAAATCCAAGAATACTAAAACAGATGCCATATGCTGCCCGGTAAAAGAAACTCCAGCTCTATTCAGTGGCATACCGCCTGCTCAGAGGCGATCTGGGCCTGATGTATAAAGCCATGTCCAACCTGGAATTAATGGACATGCTGCACCTCAGAAAATCCAAATCCCATCGAGCTACGCGCTCGAGAGACTTGAACCTCAGCACTGAAATAAATAGGACATGTTGGAGGGACAGATTCATAACCCAGAGGCTCCCTTCACTCTGGAATAAAATCCCAGTCCAGGTTAGGCAGAGTTCCTCACTGACTCTCTTCAAGGGGAATCTTGATGAGTGGATGGGAGATCGTAGGTTTACCCCGGGTATCACTTCTGTGACACTGTTAGACAGAGGCACAGTATACTAACTTCGAAAAAGGGCATAGCAAAATTAATTTAAAATGGGTGGCGAAAGCCAAACGCACTCTGGCTAGGCTTATAAAGGCCCTAGGGCAGATTGCCTAGTATGAACCTATGAACCTATGAACCTATAAAGTTGTGAACGTCTTAATAAATTCCATTCAAAATGCACTGCAGACTTAGCAGCTACAGGAGAAAAGGAGTAACTCAAGTATTTCCATGACAACTCTAGAAGAATGAAGGCCTTACAGCAATTAATGACTACAGTTCAAGAGTTATCCCTGAAAATGGACAGATTCAAGGAGCACTTTGAACATTCGAGAGAAAATAGTATTAAACAAACTGACATTCTTAAGGAGATGTTACAACAGTAGCAAATAAAAATCACAAATGTGGAAACAGCTTTAAATGACATGGAAGGGAGACTCAAAGAAGAAGCACAAACCAGCTTTCTATTAAAACAAAATTGCTAATAAGCAAATTACATGATTTTGAGAACATAAGGAGTTTTGGTTTACCAGAAAAAATAAATAAATAAATAAAACAAGGGAGGCAATGTACACTAAACTCTCAGTTAACTAGCACCTATGAGGATTGGTAGATGCCAAATAACTGTAGTTTCTGGTTGCTTATGAGTCACAAATAGGCCTGACTAATACTGTACGCTATACTATTTGTTTGGTTTGACTTGTTCACAGGTTGGTGGGAGATGGAATTTATTCCTATCTTCCTTTTTAAAAGTCTAAAAAAGTAAGCTATGTTTGTGTGTGTGTGAGTGTGTGTGTGTGTGTGTGTGTGTGTGTGTGTGTGTGTGTGTGTGTGTGTGTGTGTGTGTGTGTGTGGGGGGGGGCATTAAGTGCAACAAATGAAAATTGTACTGTATTTCTTTTTTATGTTTTTGCCAGTTGCTTGAGTTCTGGTTAACTGAGCGTTTACTGTAGTTACTTCTCTTTCCACAATGATACCTAAATTCTTGAACTTGAAAGAATGATTATCTGAAATAATAGAGAGAGACCATAGAGCTATTGGTAAGTCAATTTCTAAAACTTCACTATCCCCTCCAAGATCTGTAGTTATAAATTTACTGACAAATAATTATTTTTAAATTCATCATGGTTTCAAACCAGTTCAATATAAGATTTGATGTGGCTATTCAACTAAAACTGATGAACAAAGAAGAAAATGCCTGGCAGTAGTGAAACTGCTTAAAGAAAATACCATAAAAGCTTGAATAATTTTCCCAGCAAAATAAATATTCACCTAACTAATGGCACCAGAATATTTAAATTAGAATAAACAACTTTAACAAAAATAATATGGTAACATCCACTGATGATATGGACTGGAATACATTAAAGAGAATATCAGAAAAAAATAACTGGACTGAAGGAAAAAACATATATACCTTCAAAATCCACATAAAACTCTGAGAAACTAAGTTTTTGTAACTTTAAATTAAAACAATCATTTAGTATGAAAAGCTAACCTGAATCTAGATGTCAAACTTTAGTTAACAGATGTGTCTTATATTTAAATATTTCTGTAGCTATTTGATGTCTTCCAAAATATTTACCAAATACATACTACCATATTATCAAACGTTGAGTGAAGAAGGGAGGGAGAAAAAAGGAAGTAAGAGGAAAAAGAAAGGAGCTGAACATCGCCTTTAGCAGCATCAAAGTTATAAAAAGAAAGTAGATGAACATCGCCTTTAGCAGCATAAAATGTTATAAAAAAAAGTAGATGAACATCGCCTTTAGCAGCATCAAAGTTATAAAAAGAAAGTAGATGAACATCGCCTTTAGCAGCATCAAAGTTATAAAAAGAAAGTAGATGAACATCGCCTTTAGCAGCATCAAAGTTATAAAAAGAAAGTAGATGAACATCGCCTTTAGCAGCATCAAAGTTATAAAAAGAAAGTAGATGAACATCACCTTTAGCAGCATCAAAGTTATAAAAGAAAGTAGATGAACATCGCCTTTAGCAGCATCAAAGTTATAAAAAGAAAGTAGATGAACATCGCCTTTAGCAGCATCAAAGTTATAAAAAGAAAGTAGATGAACATCGTCTTTAGCAGCATCAAGGTTATACGTAGATGAACATCGCCTTTAGTAGCACCAAAGTTATAAAAAGAAAGGAGATGAACATCGCCTTTAGCAGCATCAAAGTTATAAAAAGAAAGTAGATGAACATTGCCTTTAGCAGCATCAAAGTTATAAAAAGAAAGTAGATGAACATCGCCTTTAGCAGCATCAAAGTTATAAAAAGAAAGTAGATGAACATCGCCTTTAGCAGCATCAAAGTTATAAAAAGAAAGTAGATGAACATCACCTTTAGCAGCATCAAAGTTATAAAAAGAAAGTAGATGAACATTACCTTTAGCAGCATCAAAGTTATAAAAAGAAAGTAGATGAACATCGCCTTTAGCAGCATCAAAGTTATAAAAAGAAAGTAGATGAACATCGCCTTTAGCAGCATCAAAGTTATAAAAAGAAAGTAGATGAACATCGCCTTTAGCAGCATCAAAGTTATAAAAAGAAAGTAGATGAACATCGCCTTTAGCAGCATCAAAGTTATAAAAAGAAAGTAGATGAACATCGCCTTTAGCAGCATCAAAGTTATAAAAAGAAAGTAGATGAACATCGCCTTTAGCAGCATCAAAGTTATAAAAAGAAAGTAGATGAACATCGCCTTTAGCAGCATCAAAGTTATAAAAAGAAAGTAGATGAACATTGCCTTTAGCAGCATCAAAGTTATAAAAAGAAAGTAGATGAACATCGCCTTTAGCAGCATCAAAGTTATAAAAAGAAAGTAGATGAACATTGCCTTTAGCAGCATCAAAGTTATAAAAAGAAAGTAGATGAACATCGCCTTTAGCAGCATCAAAGTTATAAAAAGAAAGTAGATGAACATCGCCTTTAGCATCAAATTTATAAAAAGAAAGTAGATGAACATCGCCTTTAGCAGCATCAAAGTTATAAAAAGAAAGTAGATGAACATCACCTTTAGCAGCATCAAAGTTATAAAAAGAAAGTAGATGAACATCGCCTTTAGCAGCATCAAGGTTATAATAAGAAAGTAGATGAACATCGCCTTTAGCAGCATCAAAGTTATAAAAAGAAAGTAGATGAACATCGCCTTTAGCAGCATCAAAGTTATAAAAAGAAAGTAGATGAACATTGTCTTTAGCAGCATCAAAGTTATAAAAAGAAAGTAGATGAACATTGCCTTTAACAGCATCAAAGTTATAAAAAGAAAGTAGATCAACATCACCTTTAGCATCAAATTTATAAAAAGAAAGTAGATGAACATCGCCTTTAGCAGCATCAAATTTATAAAAAGAAAGTAGATGAACATCACCTTTAGCAGCATCAAGGTTAAAAAAAGAAAGTAGATGAACATTGCCTTTAAAAGCATCAAAGTTATAAAAAGAAAGTAGATGAACATCGCCTTTAGCAGCATCAAAGTTATAAAAAGAAAGTAGATGAGCATCTCCTTTAGCAGCATCAAGGTTATAAAAAGAAAGTAGATGAACATCGCCTTTAGCAGCACCAAACTTATAAAAAGAAAGTAGATGAACATCGCCTTTAGCAGCATCAAAGTTATAAAAAGAAAGTAGATGAACATCGCCTTTAGCAGCATCAAAGTTATAAAAAGAAAGTAGATGAACATCGCCTTTAGCAGCATCAAAGTTATAAAAAGAAAGTAGATGAACATCGCCTTTAGCAGCATCAAAGTTATAAAAAGAAAGTAGATGAACATCGCCTTTAGCAGCATCAAAGTTATAAAAAGAAAGTAGATGAACATCGCCTTTAGCAGCATCAAAGTTATAAAAAGAAAGTAGATGAACATCGCCTTTAGCAGCATCAAAGTTATAAAAAGAAAGTAGATGAACATCGCCTTTAGCAGCATCAAAGTTATAAAAAGAAAGTAGATGAACATCATCTTTAGCAGCATCAAGGTTATACGTAGATGAACATTGTCTTTAGTAGCACCAAAGTTATAAAAAGAAAGGAGATGAACATCGCCTTTAGCAGCATCAAAGTATAAAAAGAAAGTAGATGAACATCGCCTTTAGCAGCATCAAAGTTATAAAAAGAAAGTAGATGAACATCACCTTTAGCAGCATCAAAGTTATAAAAAGAAAGTAGATGAACATCGCCTTTAGCAGCATCAAAGTTATAAAAAGAAAGTAGATGAACATCGCCTTTAGCAGCATCAAAGTTATAAAAAGAAAGTAGATGAACATCGCCTTTAGCAGCATCAAAGTTATAAAAAGAAAGTAGATGAACATCACCTTTAGCAGCATCAAAGTTATAAAAAGAAAGTAGATGAACATTGCCTTTAGCAGCATCAAAGTTATAAAAAGAAAGTAGATGAACATCGCCTTTAGCAGCATCAAAGTTATAAAAAGAAAGTAGATGAACATCACCTTTAGCAGCACCAAAGTTATAAAAAGAAAGTAGATGAAAATCGTCTTTAGCAGCATCAAAGTTATAAAAAGAAAGTAGATGAACATCGCCTTTAGCAGCATCAAAGTTATAAAAAGAAAGTAGATGAACATCGCCTTTAGCAGCATCAAAGTTATAAAAAGAAAGTAGATGAACATCATCTTTAGCAGCATCAAAGTATAAAAAGAAAGTAGATGAACATCGCCTTTAGCAGCATCAAAGTTATAAAAAGAAAGTAGATGAACATCGCCTTTAGCAGCATCAAAGTTATAAAAAGAAAGTAGATGAACATCGCCTTTAGCAGCATCAAAGTTATAAAAAGAAAGTAGATGAACATCGCCTTTAGCAGCATCAAAGTTATAAAAAGAAAGTAGATGAACATCACCTTTAGCAGCATCAAAGTTATAAAAAGAAAGTAGATGAACATCGCCTTTAGCAGCATCAAAGTTATAAAAAGAAAGTAGATGAACATCGCCTTTAGCAGCATCAAAGTTATAAAAAGAAAGTAGATGAATATTGTCTTTAACAGCATCAAAGTTATAAAAAGAAAGTAGATGAACATTGTCTTTAGCAACATCAATGTTATAAAAAGAAAGTAGATGAACATTGCCTTTACCAACATCAAAGTTATAAAAAGAAAGTAGATGAACATCACCTTTAGCAGCATCAAGGTTATAAAAAGAAAGTAGATGAACATCGCCTTTAGCAGCATCAAAGTTATAAAAAGAAAGTAGATGAACATCGCCTTTAGCAGCATCAAAGTTATAAAAAGAAAGTAGATGAACATCGCCTTTAGCAGCATCAAAGTTATAAAAAGAAAGTAGATGAACATCATCTTTAGCAGCATCAAAGTTATAAAAAGAAAGTAGATGAACATCGCCGTTAGCAGCATCAAAGTTATAAAAATAAAGTACATGAACATCGCCTTTAGCAGCACCAAAGTTATAGAAAGAACATAGATGAACATCGCCTTTAGCAGCATAAAATGTTATAAAAAAAAGTAGATGAACATTGCCTTTAGCAGCATCAAATTTATAAAAAGAAAGTAGATGAACATCGCCTTTAGCAGCATCAAAGTTATAAAAAGAAAGTAGATGAACATCGCCTTTAGCAGCATCAAAGTTATAAAAAGAAAGTAGATGAACATCGCCTTTAGCAGCATCAAAGTTATAAAAGAAAGTAGATGAACATCGCCTTTAGCAGCATCAAGGTTATAAAAAGAAAGTAGATGAACATCGCCTTTAGCAGCACCAAACTTATAAAAAGAAAGTAGATGAACATCGCCTTTAGCAGCATCAAATGTATAAAAAGAAAGTAGATGAACATCGCCTTTAGCAGCATCAAAGTTATAAAAAGAAAGTAGATGAACATCGCCTTTAGCAGCATCAAAGTTATAAAAAGAAAGTAGATGAACATCGCCTTTAGCAGCATCAAAGTTATAAAAAGAAAGTAGATGAACATTGCCTTTAGCAGCATCAAAGTTATAAAAAGAAAGTAGATGAACATCGCCTTTAGCAGCATCAAAGTTATAAAAAGAAAGTAGATGAACATCGCCTTTAGCAGCATCAAAGTTATAAAAAGAAATTAGAAGAACATCGCCTTTAGCAACATCAAAGTTATAAAAAGAAAGTAGATGAATATCGTCTTTAGCAGCATCAAAGTTATAAAAAGAAAGTAGATGAACATTGCCTTTAGCAGCATCAAAGTTATAAAAATAAAGTAGATGAACATCGCCTTTATCAGCACCAAAGTTATAAAAAGAAAGTAGATGAACATCATCTTTAGCAGCATCAAAGTATAAAAAGAAAGTAGATGAAAATCGCCTTTAGCATCATCAAAGTTATAAAAAGAAAGTAGATGAACACCGCCTTTAGCAGCATCAAAGTTATATAAAGAAAGTAGATGAAAATCGCCTTTAGCATCATCAAAGTTATAAAAAGAAAGTAGATGAACATCGCCTTTAGCAGCATCAAAGTTATAAAAAGAAAGTAGATGAACATCGCCTTTAGCAGCATCAAAGTTATAAAAAGAAAGTAGATGAACATCGCCTTTAGCAGCATCAAAGTTATAAAAAGAAAGTAGATGAACATCAACTTTAGCAGCATCAACTTTATAAAAAAAAAGTAGATCCACCATCAAAGTTATAAAAAGAAAGTAGATGAACATCGCCTTTAGCAGCATCAAAGTTATAAAAAGAAAGTAGATGAACTTTGTCTTTAGCAGCATCAAAGTTATAAAAAGAAAGTAGATGAACATTGCCTTTAACAGCATCAAAGTTATAAAAAGAAAGTAGATGAACATCGCCTTTAGCATCAAATTTATAAAAAGAAAGTAGATGGCAGCATCAAATTTATAAAAAGAAAGTAGATGAACATCACCTTTAGCAGCATCAAGGTTATAAAAAGAAAGTAGATGAACATCGCCTTTAGCAGCATCAAGGTTATAAAAAGAAAGTAGATGAACATCGCCTTTAGCAGCATCAAAGTTATAAAAAGAAAGTAGATGAACATCGCCTTTAGCAGCATCAAAGTTATAAAAAGAAAGTAGATGAACATCACCTTTAGCAGCATCAAGGTTATAAAAAGAAAGTAGATGAACATCGCCTTTAGCAGCATCAATGTTATAAAAATAAAGTAGATGAACATCGCCTTTATCAGCACCAAAGTTATAAAAAGAAAGTAGATGAACATCATCTTTAGCAGCATCAAAGTATAAAAAGAAAGTAGATGAAAATCGCCTTTAGCATCATCAAAGTTATAAAAAGAAAGTAGATGAACATCGCCTTTAGCAGCATCAAAGTTATAAAAAGAAAGTAGATGAACATCGCCTTTAGCAGCATCAAAGTTATAAAAAGAAAGTAGATGAACATCGCCTTTAGCAGCATCAAAGTTATAAAAAGAAAGTAGATGAACATTGCCTTTAGCAGCATCAAGGTTATAAAAAGAAAGTAGATGAACATCGCCTTTAGCAGCACCAAACTTATAAAAAGAAAGTAGATGAACATCGCCTTTAGCAGCATCAAATTTATAAAAAGAAAGTAGATGAACATCGTTTTTAGCAGCGTCAAAGTTATAAAAAGAAAGTAGATGAACATCGCCTTTAGCAGCATCAAAGTTATAAAAAGAAAGTAGATGAACATCGCCTTTAGCAGCATCAAAGTTATAAAAAGAAAGTAGATGAACATCGCCTTTAGCAGCATCAAAGTTATAAAAAGAAAGTAGATGAACATCGCCTTTAGCAGCATCAAAGTTATAAAAAGAAAGTAGATGAACATCGCCTTTAGCAGCATCAAGGTTATAAAAAGAAAGTAGATGAACATCGCCTTTAGCAGCATCAAAGTTATAAAAAGAAAGTAGATGAACATCGCCTTTAGCAGCATCAAGGTTATAAAAAGAAAGTAGATGAACATCGCCTTTAGCAGCACCAAAGTTATAAAAAGAAAGTAGATGAACATCGCCTTTAGCAGCATCAAAGTTATAAAAAGAAAGTAGATGAACATCGCCTTTAGCAGCATCAAAGTTATAAAAAGAAAGTAGATGAACATCGCCTTTAGCAGCATCAAAGTTATAAAAAGAAAGTAGATGAACATTGCCTTTAGCAGCATCAAAGTTATAAAAAGAAAGTAGATGAACATCGCCTTTAGCAGCATCAAAGTTATAAAAAGAAAGTAGATGAACATCGCCTTTAGCAGCATCAAGGTTATAATAAGAAAGTAGATGAACATTGCCTTTAGCAGCATCAAAGTTATAAAAAGAAAGTAGATGAACTTCGCCTTTAGCAGCATTAAGGTTATAAAAAGAAAGTAGATGAACATAGCCTTTAGCAGCATCAAAGTTATAAAAAGAAAGTAGATGGACTTCGCCTTTAGCAGCATTAAGGTTATAAAAAGAAAGTAGATGAACATCGACTTTAGCAGCATCAAAGTTATAAAAAGAAAGTAGATGAACATCGCCTTTAGCAGCATCAAAGTTACAAAAAGAAAGTAGATGAACATTGCCTTTAGCAGCATCAAAGTTATAAAATGAAAGTAGATGAACATTGCTTTTAGCAGCATCAAAGTTATAAAAAGAAAGTAGATGAACATCGCCTTTAGCAGCATCAAAGTTATAAAAAGAAATTAGAAGAACATCGCCTTTAGCAGCATCAAAGTTATAAAAAGAAAGTAGCTGAACATCACCTTTAGCAGCATCAGTTATAAAAAGAAAGTAGATGAACATTGCCTTTAGCAGCATCAAAGATATAAAAAAAAGTAGCTGAAAATTTCCTTTAGCAGCATCAAAGTTATACTAGTTCCCCTCTGACATTTGTAATTTGAAATGCAGTTAAGCCTATGTTTCTACAACTGAAATTTAGTCAAAAGATATCCTGAATGAGATTTTTGAACTTTTAGAATTGCTACTAATATGTCATTGTCGGTATCTGGCATTTTTCTTTTGCGTGCCGAGCTAGTTTAGTGAAACTGCAGCTCAAGGAAGGAGATGGGGAAATGGATGATCAGTCTCTGAATGCAAAGCAAAGAAATCGTTAATTTAGCAGCTTTGTTTATCCTCCATTGTTTTCCTGTTCTGGTTGTGAGGTGGGATTCACTTTTCAAATGTGTGGGTTTTGAAGGCTGAACTTGTTTCTCTTTCATTACAATAGTTGATGCTGGTTTTGTACTTAAGGGTAATATTTGCTGTAAAATGCTTTTTCCCTGTATGCTTTGCTGTGTTTACTGCGAGAGACAAGATGAGTATTCACAGCTCTGACTTTCTACTCAGATGGTGAGCAGATCACTTTATAGTGATATGATTTGGGTCCCACCTGTGAGTGATGGTTGTCAAAAAAGGACATGTTCATGAAGGCACAGATGGGGGGGGTGGGAGAATGTCAGACTATGTTCAGACAATATTGGCATGTAACATGGAGGGATGAACCCACACATTCAGGCTTCCCCTAAACACTTAACAAAACATTCCTTGTCTGGTTACCACAGTAACAGGGTTAAATGACTAAATATAGATACACTGCAGTCTATCTGACATTGAGAGATACGATTTCACGAACACTTAATATTTTTCAATCATTAATGAGTTTATAAAAATAATATGAGAGACTCTTAGAAATACTAAATACTTGAACTACAATACAAGATTTTCATTTTAAAATCTAGCTTGGCTAAATTTTTCTCTTAGTTTTTACTGATCGGTTTGTCTGTGTGACCATGTTACTCATTGTTTTAGTTTGTTGGTTGGGATATTTTACAGAAACCCTAATGGGTGTGACAGGTCTGTCCTTCCAAAGGTTAGCCAAACATTCCGCTTATGCTGTGCTGATGAGGCCATAAGAAGGCTGAAACATGAATGTCCACAACTACTGGGGTTTGGCTTTATTGCCCTGAATTTCTCCATAGCAGACATAAAAAGGAAAAATAAGTCATGGGTATTTAGAACTGCCATATAGCTGAGACACCTGATATCCTTAAAGGGTCATTTGCATATATCCCATGTTACCTCTTAATACAAGAGGTTTTAAGGAATCACAGAGTGGAAAATCTAGCTTGACTTTCTTGTGGTTTTTACTGGCTGGTTATGTTTACAATAAAGAAAACTATATAATTAAAATATGCAAGTTTTATCTAACATTACTTAATGATAAGGAGAAAAACAGGCTATGTACGCATATTAAGATAAAAATGTAAATAATTATTTGGAAGTGAGATCTTGCTTCTCAAAGTACTTACAAGTCATTATAAATTATATAATGACTACAACTGGGTGTAAGAGAAAAGGTAAAAGAGAGAAGAAAGAAGAAGGGGGGGAAGAACAGAGAAGAAAACTATTACATTTTCTTAATCAACCATTGGAGCAGAAACAGAACTTCAGATGTATACAAAAAGGAAACTGGCTTATGGTAATTATGTTGTAAGGGGTCTGAATGGAGAGAGGAAATGTCAGCAAGCAAAGGAGAGTATCAGTGCTGAAAGTGAATTCATCCCCAAGTCTTGGTGAGTAACTTCACGAGGTGGACCCTGTTTTTACAAAATCTCACTAAGGCGACACTGATATATAGACTGTATTTATGTAACAGATATCATGGACAGAAGTAGGTTAAAAACTAAAAAAGAGAGCTGGGTGCACAAGACCCAGGATAAAAAAGTGCCCAATCCTGGTAAGCACACTGGTGCCAGGACTGGAAAAGATGACAGTGTAGAATCCTCAAAATACAGAAACATTCCTACAATGTCCAGGCCCAGGGGGGGTATGGCCCCCCTGTTGTAGAAGGAAGTAGCAGTCCACAAAAATCACAAAACTGATAGGCCAAAGAAGAGCCATAAAGACAATAAAGTGGACTATTGAGGATAAGAAAGCAATTATGTATTGTTACTATTATGCAAAAAGCCCAGAATTTCCAGACACAAGATATACAAAATGATTACAAGAGAAATTAGAGGAAAGAAATATACTTTATTTATTATTTTTATTTTATTTGCAGTTGGTTTACCAGGATAGTCCACTGGGCCAATAAGAACCCGTTTTCAATGGAGTCCTGGGGAGAAAAGCTCCAAAACAAAGGTTACAAAAAGATTACAGCAGTTTACAATTTCAATCATTTGTAGGTTAAAGACAAAGCTTTAAAACAGTGGTAACAAAAAGATTACAGCAGTTTACAATTTCAATAATTTGTAGGTTAAAAACAGAGCTTCAAACAGTAGTAAAAAAAGATTACAGCAGTTTACAATTTCAGTCATTTGTGGGTTCAAGACAAAACAAAGATTATGCATTTACAATGCAATTTTTAGGTTTCATTTTGTAGAAAACTAAGATTTAAGCAGGTGCAATGAAAAAATGTTTAGGTTAAAAAGTTATAATTTTGTAGAAAAACAAAGCATTGCTACGGTAAATATATAGTTTCTTGAGTGGAATAGTGTGATAAGCAAATTATAAGATGTCATTACAGTTTGCCAGTTATTTGGTGTCTGGTAAGATATGATAAAGTAGCCTGTAGGAAGTGGAGACTAGGCTATGAGGGGTGGGAGCAAGAGCATTCCCAAGAGGATATTAGATGTAAGTGCAGTGAATTTTTAAAAGCAGGGAGGTTGGTGGTGATACAGATGGAGGGAGGAAGGGAGTTCCATAGGCGTGACAGGGCAAAGGACAGGAGGTTTTGTCCTGGAGAGTGAAGGGGTTTGTACAGTTCTATTAGGTTTTGGTTATTAGATCTTAGGAGTCTTTGTGGCAGGTGCATTTTAAAGGTAGAGCTGAGTGAGGGACAGAGGGAGGGTTGAAAAATTAGTTTGTGAGCAAAAGTGAGCTGAGAATAGGAGAGATAGTTGGGAAGCTCTAGCCAGTTAAGTTTGTGGAGGGATGCACAGTGATGGGTAGATGATTTGTGACTAGTGGCAAATTTGGCAATTTTATTATAACAAGAGGACAGTTTTGATTTGAGAGATGATTGTAGGTTTGTTAGGAAAGGGGCACCATAAAGGAGGGAAGGGATGAGAAATGTAGTAGCGAGAGTGAGCTTGGTAGATGTAGTGAGGAATCGATTGCGTCGGTAGAGCATGCCAAGTTTTTGATGGGTTTTTTATGTTTAGTTGTAGGTGGCTATTGAATTTAACCTGGTCATCAATCTGGACTCCTAGTAGTTTGGTTTCAGAGGTGTGTTATTCTGGCTAGTGATGGAGAATAGTTTTCTATCAATGGTGTTGGTTTTTGACGGGGTAAATACCATAAGTTTGGTTTTTGATGCATTGAGTGCTAGATGATTCTCCTTCATCCAATGTTCTGTGGTAGAGAAGGCGTCTTGAGTCAGTTTTAAGAGAGTGGGGATGGATGTGGCTGCACAGATAATTGTAGAATTATCTGCATATTGGATACATTTAGCATGGGGAATTGAGTGGAAGAAATCATTTATGAATATATTGAAGAGGAGAGGACCCAAAATGGAACCTTGGGGGACACCAGTGGGTGTGTTGAGGAAAGAGGAGATGGCTTTTTTCCACTTAACAGCTTGTTGCCTGTTGGAGAGATAGCTGGTGAGCCAACTGAGAGAGGAAGGGGATAGGTTTAGGTTAGATAGGTTAGTTAGGAGAAAGTTGTGAGAGATACATCAAAGGCCTTAGAGAGGTCAAGAAAGAGGGTAGATACAGTAGAGCCAGAGTCTCAGGCTTTATTTACAGTTTCCAGGAAGGAAAGGGGGACAGTCATAGTGCTGTGGCCGGGTCTGAATCTGTGTTGTCTGGGAGTTAGTAAGTTATTATCTAAGAGATAGGGAAGGAGTTGAAGATGAATACATTTCTCTAGAAGTTTTGATATAGGAGAGAGGATGGCGATGGGATGAAAGTTAGTAATATTGTTATTATTGCCTCCTTTGTACAGGGGAATGATGAAAGCCCTTTTCCAGAGTTTGGGTACAAGCCCTTCTTGGATAGAGCGATTGATTAGGATGCTGATGGGGAAGGCAATGGCTTCGGCAGCTATGCTGAGGAAGGATGAGGGAATGTTATCTGGGGCATTGGTGCATGGTTTTAGCTTTTGCAGGAGTTTTCTTATGGTTGAAGTAGGAATGGGTTTTAGGGAGAAAGGTGGGAGTTGAGAGAGTGGAGATGAAGGGGGTGACAAAAGGGGGAATGCAGAAGTAGGGGGTGAGGTGTTATTAGAGAAGGATGAGGTTAGTTTGGAAATAGAGTCTATGAAAAAAAGAGTTGAATTGGGTAGCTAGGTCTATATCTAGTGCATTTGGGTCTGGGCTTGGGTTTTCTGCTGAGCCAGATTTTAGGAGGGTAGTGATGCCTTTCCAGAATTTTTGAGGATTAGTTTTGTGGTTGTTTTGGAGTAAGGAGAAGTAATTCTGTCGATCTGCTGTGATAAGCTTTTTAACTGCATTGCAAAGTGTTTTGAATTCATTAAGGGTGATGGGAGATTTGTTTCTTTGGTAACGTACCCAGGTTTTGTCTCTAAGTTGCATGGCAGTTAGTGTGTTTTTTATTAGCCGGGGGCGGTGTTGGATCTTATTCTTTTGTTTTTTATGGGGGCAAAACTATCCAGTAGTTTTAGGAAAGTTGTATTGAAGTGTGCAACAGCATTATCCAAGGGTACGTTTTTTAGGGGGTTTCAATTTATTGATTTTAGGGAGTCTGAGAAGGTTATTGGGTTGAAGTTTTTAGGTAGCGAGTGCTGATGTAATTATGAGTTACTTGTAATGGAGATGGAAGACGTCTGGTGAAAATGGGAAGGTGGTCACTGAGGGAATCAGGAAGAGTTCCACTATCAGTGTAGTAGTGGGGGTGAGAGACTAACATCTAATCTAGGGTACTACCACTGGAGAAGTCTTTAGAGGGCCTGGTAGTGAGGTTGATGAGCTGAGAGTACTTATATAGGTTGATGTTTAAGGGGTGTGTAGGGGAATGAATGGAAGACCAATTAATATTTGTGTCTCCCATGATAATAGTTTCATTACTGATATTGGTAGAAAGCCAGGATAGGATATCCTCAAGTACTGAGGTATTGTCTCCAGGGGGGATGTAAAGTGAGGCTATGCAAATGTGTTTGTGTTTATTTAATTGAAAACTAGCTAGTATTAATTCTGCAGTGGAAAAGTGAGGAATGGGTTTGTTATAGGGAGTAATGGATAGGGTGGATGAGTAGAATAGGGCTACCCACCACCCTTTTTGCGGATCCTGTCTTTTCTAATGATAGAGTAGTTTGGTGGTGCTATTTCAGTATCTTTTATATAAGGTTTTAACCAGGTTTCAGAAATAGCTAAGATGTCAGGTTTGTTGTGGAGAAGCCAGGCATGGAGACTGGGGATTTTGTTAGCTATGCTTTGGGCATTAAGAGAAGCTAATAGGATGGAATTATATGTAGGGGAAGTGGTGTTTGGGTGTATATCGCAAAATAGAAATAGAAAGGCTGCAACAAATTAATAAATATTGACACAGTTGTAGAGAAAACCACGTTTTATAGAAAAGCAAAATAGCAAAGCTTTCCGGTATAACCCTTTCTCAATGCTAATACAAACTCTAAAAACAGGTGAGTTTAAATACAAATCAGAGTGTCACATGACATGCAGCCCACAGTCATATGACCAACATAAAATCATATACATAAAAAACATATTAAAAACATAATAAACAAAAGTCAAACTAGTAGTGTAACTTAGTTTGTTGAAATTTTATAAGAATAGGTTTTAATGTAACCATGGAATTTAACCCTGGTGAACAATCCGCAGCAAATCAAGTATCCATTCATATTCCTTAGTCTTTATTATGTTTTTAATATGTTTTTTATGTATATGATTTTATGTTGGTCATATGACTTTGGGCTGCATGTCCTGTGACTGTGTCGATATTTATTAGGGTGTATATCTCCAGATGGAAGTATGGATGTTAGATGTTGGATTAAGCTGATGAGGTGTTTGGATTGCCTTGTTTGTATGTTGTATACTGTCAGGTTTGTGTGGATATTGGAGGTTAGAGAGGGGTTAGATAGTTTATAGGTAGAGCTTAGTTTGTAGTGAAAAAATAGATGGGTGTTAATGGGATACAGTCCAGGGGAAATTGAGACAAATGAGTGTGAGTTGAAGGGAGTGAGCTGGTTGTGTGTAGTAATTGTGTGTGATTTGTGGAGTTTGTCTGGGTAAGGTAGTGGATATAAATAAGGTTCAGAAGTAGTAGTAGTTGGATTGAGAATGATGTAAGTTTTGTAAGCATGTTGAGGCTTTGATAAGGTAGAATATGTGGTGTAGGGAGAAGGGTTAGAACTAGATATTGTGCTGTTAAATATGAAGGGAGGTGTGTTGAGATGGATTATAGGGGGAGGGGGTAGAAGATGGTGGTGAAAGGGGAGGAGTGTAATAGGTAGAGAGGAAGTAGGGGTGGTTAGGGAAAAGGGAGGGGTGTAATAGGTAGAGAGGACGTAGGAGTGGTTAGGTGAGTATAAGTGTAGGTGCACTGGGGGTGGGTGGAATTTGGGGGTAGGGTAGGGGAGTGGAGTGGGCCCGCAGGGCGAATGGAGCCAGTAGAGCAGAAGAAGGAAGATTCTGCAGAGACAATCAGTGTATAGCAGATTTCCTGAGGCACTCTTGGTATTTACAGGTGAGTAGGGTGTGATAACGCAACTATTTGATAGTTGAGGGACAGAGTGAAAAAAAATGATAGAAGTATAGCTGGATAGAGGGGGGGAAGGAAAGCCCTGAAGAATAGTGTAGTACAGCAGGAAGATTGGAAAGTAGTCAGAGATAAAGTATGGGAAAAGTGGGGTAAGGATGCAGCACAAACCTTAGGTTAGACTGCCACCTACTGGACAGTGAGTAGGGTACAGCAATAGGTAGCTGTAGCAGAGATAGCAGATAGAGATGGCTTCGATAGTAGTCAGTGAGGAGAAGGACAGTATTTAAGGGGTAGGAAGTGGTATGGCTGCTGGATTCCTGGCTCGGTCACTAGGAAATATATACAACACTAGATAATTACAAAAAGGTTCAGCTTATCATTTAGGTCTAGGGAAGAACGTACTTTCTTATTCTCTTTGGACTCTGGAAAAAATGTGCTAGGGCAGCATGTTTCTTTGGGTTGACGCAGGAGTGACTGAAAATATAATGGAAGGGGTCCTTAAAGACCAGGCAGATAGGTTCCCAATTCTTAGTGCAGGAGAGAAGGTAGATAAACTAGGAAGGTTAGAGAGAAAAAAGTACAATTAAGTGATTAGGCAGCAATAATGTCAAGTTTGTAGGCACAGATTATTAGTGATAAATTGCACCTTAAATGCATACACCTTGTAAGACTACTAACATATAACATTCTGAGCTAGTGCTTGAAATACAACTCTGTCCCAAAAAAAAAACACAAAAGTATAGTTAGAGAGCTATGGTGACAACTAATAGCATGCAGTTCTATGCAGGGACATGAGAACAATGAGAGTTTTAATTCCCACTGCTATGAGCATTAGTGGAAAAACAAAGCAGATAACAAAAAATTAGTCAGTATAATGGAACGGTGAGGTAAAAAAAAGACAAATAGTGAAATACAACCGTCACAAAATTACATAAAATCTAAGAGGTCATGTTGAAAGTAATTAACATGATTTGGGCAGATATTCAACAAGACAAAGTACAAGTAATGGCCACTAGAACTTGTCTCCCACTAACTGCTTTGCCGTCTGCTCTAAGCCCAAAACGCTTGCTCACTTTACAAATTGGGCTAGTAGTATTCTGTTAATCCCAGTATTTGACTTAATCAATTCCCACAGAAAGCCTGAACAGTCAAGGTTCAATAATAGGCTTCTTTACATTTCAGTTACATTTGGTTCAATTAGTAGGTTTTATTGTTTCAGTTAGTAGGCTTTTTACTTTTCAGAAGGGTGAGTATTAACTGTTCTCTTTTTAGGAAGGTACCAGCAGAGCTCCGGACATACAATATCCTAGTTTCAAAGTTATGAAGACATAAATTGGCAACACACAGTAAATAAGTATTCAAGCACCAAGACGGCCTCTTAATTAGATGATCCTAGTTAACAAATAGATAAAAAAATACCCTATGAGCAGAATAATAACCACCCCTATTAGTGCTATAGCCATACCTTTAAAAAGCACTGTATCTACAGCCAATCACTACAAACAACAAAACTGATTCTAGCGTTTAAAAAATGGATTACCGACCAGAAAGCTATACCTTTAAAAAGCGCTGTATCTACAGCCGATCACTACAAACAACAAAACTGATTGTAGCATTTAAAATGGATTACCGACCCGAAAGCCATACCTTTAAAAAAGCACTGTATCTACAGCCGATCGCTACCAAAAACTGATTCTAGCATTTAAAAATGGATTAATGACCAGGAAGCTAGGTAATCACTGAAAAATACCTACAAACAAGTTCAGTTGCTGAAAGCGAGTTAACACTGATATTTGTAGGCGGTCGCTACAGACAACAGACTGTTCTAGCCTTTGGACACGGTATTCCGAACAGAAAAACAGGGGAATCACTGTAAACTGCTTATAAAGTACACAAGAAAAACTGTCAGAAGCTTCAAATGAAAATTTGTGTTCATTGATACAACAGATTTGTGAAAAACAGTATATATATCAAAAAACTGTGACCTGTTTAGAAAAAGAAGCATCTTGGGAAGTGAGAAAATATAAACAACAAAACCAAGAGATATTTCAAAAGTATAAAAAAGAAAGACTGTCAGAAGCTTCAAATGTAAATTTGTGTTCATTGATACAACAGATTTGTGAAAAACGGTATATAGATCAAAAAACCTTGACCTGTTTAGAAAAAGAAGCATCTTGGGAAGTGAGAAAATATAAACAACAAAACCAAGAGATATTTCAAAAGTATAAAAAGGAAATATGGACATAGGAAAGAAAGAGAGATTTGATATGGTGCAATATTTATGCAAAGGAGAAAGCCAAATTAATTAATGTGAAGAAAGCAGCCCCAAAAATATTTGAAGAGAAATACAGGCAAAGCCATCCCGATATGGAAAATTTCACAATAGAAAATTAACATCACAAAGATGGAATGTAGAAAAAATGATTAGTAAAGCAGAAGTTAAAAAAATAGAAGTTGAAGTTGTGGAGTGCCTGTAAAGTGAAGGATTTGGTGTAGAAGGCCTAACACAGGTTACATCACAGCAGGCTGGAGTGACCCTCTAAAGTAAGGAGAAGCAGGAAGATCTTGAGACATCTCAAGAAGAAATATGGACACAGAAAAGAAAAAGGGATTTAATATGGTGTAATATGTATGCAAAGGAGAAAGCAAAACTAACCAATACGAAAAGAGCAGCACCAAAGATATTTGAAGAGAAATACAGGCAAAGGAATCCAGACATGGAAAAGTTTACAATACAAAAAATAAGAAGACAAAGAGGAAAAGAAGAAAAGAGATCAGTAATGGAGAAGTTAAAGAAATAAAAATTGAGATTATGGAGTACCTGCAAAGTGAAGGATTCAGTGTAGAAAATCTAATTCAGAAAGCACTGCAACAGGATAGAGTAATAGCTATCCAAATTAAATTGAAATCAATGGAACAGAAAGCAATTGGTCAGATGCCATATGAAGATAATTTGGAGCCTTCCACAGGAAACTAGTTTAAACATTCACTTGAAGCTAGACAGCAAAGGGAAGGAACAGGCAACTGTGGGAACTCTAATGCAGTCATTGTTGAGGACTGATAGGCTAGTGAGTTCCCATATGATAGAGCAACAGATGACAGAGGATGAAGTTGAAGAGAATATGCCACAGGAAGGTGCTAAAGAATCTTCTATAGAATGCCCGCAGGAATTGGAAAACAAGGGATGGGCCCATAGTTTGGAAGAAAATGAGCTAAGAGAAGAGTTGCTCGGTTTACTAGATATAGACTGATATATCAAGATTAATGAAAGAAATAGATGCAGAAGGTTAATAAAACCCAAAAAGTCAGAAGATTGATAAAACAAATGAACACAGTAATTAGGACTGTACATGAAGGCCCATGTGATATAACAGAAGTAAACAGGATATATTGCTGTGCAGCTAAATTAATAACTGATAAAGTTCTACCACAAGAACACTGGCTAGTAAGGGAAAGGAAGGGGAGAAATCGTATACCACCTTGGAAATATCAGGTCTGTATTATGATATCAGGTTCCGGCGTGTAGCCCGCAAGACAATTCCCTGCGAGCTACATCGCCAAACCCAAATGGCTGCAGCGGCACTTTGCTGTAGTGTAATATGGCTGAAAAGCCTAGCCGCTGCAGCTGTAATCTATGTACGGGCAGATACCGCCGTACCGGATGTGTAACACATTCCTTATTTACATTCAAGGAATGCATTTATTTACTTATTTATTTATTTTGTTGTCAGTCTGACAACATAATAAATAAATCCTTAATAAGGAATGTGTTACACATCCGGTACGGCTGTCTCTGCCCGTACATAGATTACAGCTGCAGCGGCTAGGCTTTTCAGTCATATTGCACTACGGCTAAGTGCCACTGCAGCCATTTGGGTTCGGAGATGTAGCTCGCAGGGAATTGCCTTGCGGGCTACATGTCGGAACCCTATGATATTGCATGCTCAGAAGAGCGAACAACACATAATTGACCCCATATAAGCAAAAGCTTACAACGTCAAAACTTCAGAACAGCGATTTTTTTTTCCAAGGGAAAAAAATCACTGTTCCGATAAAAGAAAATAAAAACCTGTAAAACACTACATAATGTGGGGGGGGGCTTCATCCCGAACACCCCCTGACAAGGGGGGCTGTGCCCCCCACACCAAACCTACTTAAATATACCAACTCTGAGATCGCACTACAGTGCCGAAAAGGCAAAGTAGCGAAAGCAGCCAAATTCTAACTTGCCTTCCGATGACGTATAAACTATACACTGGAATTGATGCCAACAGAGTTTATAGTCATTTAGAAGAAAACTCAATTATAGCAGTAGAACAAAAAGGCGATAAAAGAAAGCCATATGAAACAAAGGATCAGTTGTTGTTAAATAAAGTCATAAAGGAGAACTGTAAAAAGGGAAAGACTCTAAGTATGGCATTGGTTGACTACAAAAAAGCATTTGATAGTATCCCACATTCATGGATAAAAGAGTGCTTAAAAATGTATAAGATACACCCTACACTGATTGACTACATTACAGTGAGCATGAAACAGTGGCAAACCACTTTGCAATTATGCCATGATAAAAGACAAATTAATATCCCAGGGATAAAAATTCAAAGGGGGATATTCCAGGGTGACTCTGTCACCACTGCTATTCTGCCTTGCCCTTAATCCATTAAGCTGTCTGCTTAACAGCTTAGGTCATGGTTATAATTTGGCTCCTAGAAAACAATGTGTAAAGACTTCTCATCTTCTCTATGTCAATGATTTAAAACTGTATAGCTCATCAGATGAGGAACTGAAAGCACAACTGCAAGTTGTCAAAATATTTTCAGATGATATTAGAATGTCATTTGGTCTTGATAAATGTGTAAAAGCAACCTTTAAAGCAGGAAAACTGCAGTGTCAGGAAAACAAAGAAAGAAAGAGATTTGATATGGTGCAATATTTATGCAAAGGAGAAAGCCAAATTAACCAATATAAAGAAGGTAGCCCCAAAGATATTCAAAGAGAAATACAGGCAAAGGCATCCAGATATGGAAAATTTCACAATAAAAATATAATCACAAAGAGAGAATGTAGAAAAGATTAGTGACGTAGAAATTAATCAATTAAAAAAAATTTTTAAAAATTTTAAAAAAATTAAAAAAAATAGAAACTGACGTTATGGAGTGTCTGCGAAGTGAAGGATTTGGTGTAAAAGCTCTAACACAGGGTACATCACAGCAGGATGGAACAAGTCCCCCAAAGTAAGGAGTAACAGGAAGGTCAGGAGACATCTGGAGAAGAAATATGGACATGAGAAAGAAAAAGAGATTTAAAATTGTGTAATATTTATGCAAAGGAGAACGCATAACTAACCAATACAAAAAGAGCAGCACCAACGATAGTTGAAGAGAAATACAGGCAAAGGAATCCAGACATGGAAAACTTTACAATACAAGACAAAGAGGAAAAGTAGATTAATAATGGAGAAATTAAATATAGAAACTGAGGTTATGGAGTACCTGCAAAGTGAAGGATTCAGTGTAGAAAATCTAATTCAGAAAGCACCGCAACAGGATGGAGCAATGGACATCCAAATTAAAGGGAATTCAGTGGAACAGAAAGCAATTGGTCAGGTTTCATATGAAAATATTTCAGACCCTTTTACAGAAAACTAGTATAAATGTTCACTTGAAGCTGGACAGCAAGGGAAGGAACAGGAAACTCTGATGCAGTCAATGTTGAGGAGTGATAGGCCAGTGAGTTCCCATATGTCAGAGGAACAGATGACACATGACGAAATTGAAGAGAATGTGCCACAGGAAAATGCTGTAGAACTTTCTATAGAATGCCCCCAGAAAATGGAGAACAAAAAATGTGCCCTCAATTTGGAAGAGAATGAGCTAAGAGAAGAGTTGCTTGATTTAATAGACATAGAGAGACATATTAAAGATCAGTGAAGAAATAGACTGAGGAAGGTCAATAAAACCCACCCAAAAAGTCAGAAGTCTGATATAACAAATGAACACAGTAATTAGGACTGTCCATAGAGACCCATGTGATATAACAGAAGTAAACAGGATATATTACTGTGCAGCTAAATAACTGAAAAAGTTCTGCCACAAGAACACAGGGTAGTGAGGGAAAGGAAGGGGAGAAATCGAATGCTATCATAGAAGTATCAAAAAGAGAAAACTATAAAGCAGTTAAGACAAGAAGTGTCTCTGCTAGAAAGCTATAGAAGAGGGAATAGAGAGACAAAAATACTAAGAAAGATAGACGTGATAAAACAATGCGCAGCATTAGAAAATACCAGCATCTATCATGCACTATCGCAAATAACAAACTAAAAATTTCAGCACAGGTGATAAATTTAAAGGAAATGTAAAAAATAAGCTGTTTATTGATGACCTAAAAGGGTTTTATAGAGAACTGGGAAACAAGGCAAAAGGAATTGAAACACCACCAAAATAAGAAGAAATAGATACATGTTGGAGAAGTATCTAAGAAGCTCCTGCGGAACATAACAAAGATGCTAAATGGATAGAAGTACAAGAAAGAATAAGAAGTTTAAAGGTACAGGATATGAAATGGGATGAAGTAACAGCCAGAGAGATTCAAACAAAGTTAAGAAAAGCATCTAATTGGGAAAACCCAGGCCCAGATGCAGTACCTAACTTTTGGTTAAAATATTAACATCTTTGCATGAAGATTTAGCCATGACTAAGAAATATTTATATGCGCACCCCATAACAGACACCAAGCTGGCTAACAACAGGAAAAACTATACTCCTACTTAAGAGTGAACCTGCAAGCTTCCCAAAAAATTATAGACCAATAATTTGCCTTCCAACGACGTATAAACTATACATGGGAATCGATGCCAACAGAGTTTATAGTCATTGAGAAGAAAACTCAATTATAGCAATAGAACAAAAAGGTGATAAAAGAAAGTCATATGAAACAAAGGAACACTGTTGTTAAAGTCATAGTGGAGAACTGCAAAAAGGGGAAGAAGTTAAGTATGGCATGGATTGACTACAAAAAAGCATTTGATAGTATCCCACATTCATGGATAAAAGAGTGCTTATAAATGTATAAGATACGCCCTACACTAAGTGACTATATTATAGCGACCATGAACAGTGGCAGACTGCTTTGCGAATAAGCAATGACAAAGAACAAATTATTATTCCAGGGATAAAAACTCAAAGGAGAATATTCCAAGGTGACTCTATGTCACCGATGCTATTCTGCCTTGCCCTTAACCCATTAAACTATCTACTTAACAGCTTAGGCCATGGCTATAATTTGGCTAATAGAAAACAACAATGTGTAAAGACTTCTCATCTTCTCTTTGTCAATGATTTAAAATTGTATAACTCATCAGGTGAGGAACTGAAAGCACAACTGCAAGTTGTCAAAAAATATACCAATGTCATTTGGTCTTGATAAATGTGCAAAAGCAACCTTTAAAGCAGGAAAACTGCAGCACCAAGAAAACATAATTTTGGGACAAGAATGTGATATAAAAGAACCTGAGCAAGATAGACTGTATAAATATTTGAATATTGATGAAGGATCAACATTAAAACATGAACAAAATTGAATAAAAGTTAGTAAGGAATACTTTAGAAGACTTAAATTAATCATGAAAATAGCACTGACATCTAGGAACAAAATCCAAGCTATAAACCAATTTGCTCTTCCTGTCCTAACTTACAGTTTGGAGTGATTGACTGGCCCCAAAATGTGTTGGATAGATTAGACAGGAAAACAAGAAGGATGCTTCATGCTCACCAAATGATTTATAAAAATCAGTGCATACCAAGATTATATATTCCCCGTTCTGAAGAAGGGATGGGTCTCCTTGAAATTGATTACATGAATACATTTGCAGTCATGGGACTCCACACATATCTGCTGACCTGATAAGACTCAAATGAAGTGATAGTTTTGAAGCATGTGGAGAATAAATCTAAGATGACTTCCCTGCTTTGTCTAGCAGAAACATATCAGCATCAAGCAGGAATGGAAATCAGACCAGAAGTAGATAAAAATCAGGCAGCAACTGAATGTGCCAAAAAAACAAAAGAAAGAATATAAGGTGAAGGAGCAGATGAGAAGGCAAGAAATGTGGAAAATGCATAAATATAGTTGCAAGTATAGAAAACTTCTGGAAGAACCTCATGTTGATCAGGAATGAATGCAGGAATGGTTAAGGAGGGGCAAATTCAAACGGTTAATATAGGCAGCACAACACAGTGGGCTATGAACACATTGGTTTACAAAGTCCATTGAACATGTGGGAGAAACAGACAAATGTAGGTTTTGTAAAACTGAATTGGAAACAGTTGCCCAATATTTGATCTGTTTCTAGAATGGAACCCTGCATTGTGGAAGGGTGAAGCTACTCCCTATTTGATTAATAATTTCTTCAAATTCATAATCCTTTTGAAGTAGCACTTCTCTTGTCATGAGTGAGTGTGTTTGTGTGTGTGTGGATGTGTGCATGTGTTATGTCCATATAGATGTACACACCACAGAAGACCAGAAAATCAAGGATGAGGACCATGACGGGTGGGTGACATAGCATGAGGGGTTGGAATAATGGTTAAGGAGTTTACTTTACAGGCACAAAGTACAGGGTTTGATTCTCACCTGTGTAAGCACGGCTAGGCTTAAAAAGGCCCCATGAGGTCATTAGCCTAGTAATCACCTATGAACTTATGAAGTCTGAAGTGTAAATGTATGTCATAATTATAACTGAATTCAATCCTCAATGTAAGGAGGGATTGGCATAATGGTTAAGATCTTTAGCTCACAGATACAAAGTACATGGTTTGATTCTGTCCTCTAGCTGCTGCTAAGCTTGTAACAGTCTGACATCTGATAGCCTAGTATCTGCCTATGTCGTAGGACAACTATAACTAGAACAATAGAAAATAAAATCAACATTATGAAAAGAAAATAGAGTTGACAACAAACCTGATTCACAAATGGAACAAGTTAATAATATCATTTGAAGACTGCAGATAATAAAAATGATCCTGTTTCCAAAATCCTATACATTATTCAAGCCATAAAATTGCCTCTAAACAAATCGTAAATAACTAAATTTTGTTTCCAAAGAAATGTAAAATAGCTCTCCAATATCATGCTAGACCTTGAAGGTATAAACTTTCTGAATACAAATGTTTATGCTAAAGCAGGAAAAGTTACTTTTAACTGGATAGATCCTACCTATAACTCAGATGAGAAAACACTATACCCTGAACATTTTATTACAAATAAAATGAAATATACCAAAACAGTGAAACAGTATTGATAAATGTTTTTGGATCTGTTTATGTAATTATATCCAGTTTAATACACATATGCCCTCGCTAACTACATTAATACCATCCTAAAAACTATTGCAAACATGATTATAAGCAATATTGGCATGAAACTATGGTTCAGTACTCTTACCCCTTTTAAAGTGACAAAAATCTTGTAGACCAAAACTGGATAATTGAGAATTAAATAATTTCATCTGTTGGTATTATTATCTTAATAATATAAAAATAAAAGAAGTCCAAAGACTTATAATTGAATTCAATCTAAATCCGCAAGACTTGAATTCTTTTATAAAGCATTAAAATTCATGCTGAAGATAAATTTCTTACTATTCTACTTTCACAGTATAATACCCCCACATAATTCAGTTTATGTACGAAATTCTATATAATAAATTTGAGTTAAATAAGGTATCACATTTTTATATGATAGTTATCAAATATAATACCATTTTAAATGTCATATTTTGGAATCATATAATAATAAGTCAAAGTAAACCTTTGAATGAACCCAGTAAATTTATAATACTGAATTTCTTAAGAAACTCATCTTAAGCCCACTATTGGCATATTTTTTACACAGAAATTGCTGTATATAGCATACTTAACACCTGATAAGACAGCAAAGTTTAGTAAAAGTAAAAGCATAGAATGTTGGAGATATAACCAAAGTTTTAATCCAGATCAGATACACATATTCTTTGTCTGTCCTTTGATTCAAATACATTAAACAATAACAACATTGACCAGCTAAAATTTGACAAGCATCTATTAACCAACATCAAAAAAGCCCATAAAAAACTAGGTATGCTCTGCCGCCACAGCCATTTCATTTCTCCCTCTACTAGAATCACACTAGCTAACACATACCTTATCCCATCCCTGTTATACGGGGCAACTATCCTTACCAATCTGCAAAAACAAAACTCGCAGCCTGCTATAACAAAATATCCAAGTTTGCTTCTGGCCTCTTTCCACCACTGTAAATCCCTTCACCAACTAAGTTGGTTAGAGCTACCCAACTTCCTCACTTATACCCCACTTAACCAAGCCCATAAACACATCTATAAACCATCTCTCTGCCTCTCCCTAGCCAATACCTTTGAAATGTATATACCAAATCGACTGTTAAGATCCACTTCCCAAAACCTAATTAAACTATATAAACTCTCATGCCCAGCTGGGAATCACCTGCTATCCTTCTCCCTAGCACGCCTGTGGAACTGTCTGCCTTCCCCCATCTGCCCAAAACCTAATTAAACTATATAAACTCTCACGCCCAGCTGGGAATCACCTGCTATCCTTCTCCCTAGCACGCCTGTGGAACTCTCTGCCTTCCCCCATCTGCCCAAAACCTAATTAAACTATATAAACTCTCATGCCCAGCTGGGAATCACCTGCTATCCTTCTCCCTAGCACGCCTGTGGAACTGTCTGCCTCCCCCATCTGCCCAAAACCTAATTAAACTATATAAACTCTCACGCCCAGCTGGGAATCACCTGCTATCCTTCTCCCTAGCACGCCTGCGGAACTGTCTGCCTCCCCCCATCTGCCCAAAACCTAATTAAACTATATAAACTCTCACGCCCAGCTGGGAATCACCTGCTATCCTTCTCCCTAGCACGCCTGTGGAACTGTCTGCCTCCCCCATCTGCCCAAAACCTAATTAAACTATATAAACTCTCATGCCCAGCTGGGAATCACCTGCTATCCTTCTCCCTAGCATGCCTGCGGAACTGTCTGCCTTCCCCCATCTGCCCAAAACCTAATTAAACTATATAAACTCTCACGCCCAGCTGGGAATCACCTGCTATCCTTCTCCCTAGCACGCCTGCGGAACTGTCTGCCTTCCCCCATCTGCCCAAAACCTAATTAAACTATATAAACTCTCACGCCCAGCTGGGAATCACCTGCTATCCTTCTCCCTAGCACGCCTGCGGAACTGTCTGCCTTCCCCCATCTGCCCAAAACCTAATTAAACTATATAAACTCTCACGCCCAGCTGGGAATCACCTGCTATCCTTCTCCCTAGCACGCCTGTGGAACTGTCTGCCTCCCCCATCTGCCCAAAACCTAATTAAACTATATAAACTCTCACGCCCAGCTGGGAATCACCTGCTATCCTTCTCCCTAGCATGCCTGTGGAACTGTCCGCCTCCCCCATCTGCCCAAAACCTAATTAAACTATATAAACTCTCACGCCCAGCTGGGAATCACCTGCTATCCTTCTCCCTAGCACGCCTGTGGAACTCTCTGCCTCCCCCATCTGCCCAAAACCTAATTAAACTATATAAACTCTCACGCCCAGCTGGGAATCACCTGCTATCCTTCTCCCTAGCACGCCTGCGGAACTCTCTGCCTCCCCCATCTGCCCAAAACCTAATTAAACTATATAAACTCTCACGCCCAGCTGGGAATCACCTGCTATCCTTCTCCCTAGCACGCCTGTGGAACTGTCTGCCTCCCCCCATCTGCCCAAAACCTAATTAAACTATATAAACTCTCACGCCCAGCTGGGAATCACCTGCTATCCTTCTCCCTAGCACGCCTGTGGAACTCTCTGCCTTCCCCCATCTGCCCAAAACCTAATTAAACTATATAAACTCTCACGCCCAGCTGGGAATCACCTGCTATCCTTCTCCCTAGCACGCCTGCGGAACTCTCTGCCCCCCCATCTGCACTACCTCTTGCCTTTCATCTTTCAAAACATCATTACACTCATATCTTGTGTCATAATGGATATGCTCCTGCTCCCACCCTACCTAAACAGAAAATATAATGGTAGCCTATAAAAAGTAGATTGTATACATACATAGAATATTATAGGTGCACAAAAACTGTCAGTTGAATTCCCTGAAATATACTTAAACTGCTAATTCACTAATATAAGCGTAATAGTACTACTGCCCTCAAACATAACAAAATATCCACACAAATGGCTCTACTCGACACCCAAAGGGCCATGCGTTACCTCACAAATTGTTTTTCCCCTAATGACATGCTGCACTCCTGATTTTTATTGTCCTAACCATTAAAGTGTCACTCGTCTTCAGAATGTGAACTCTCAGTGTCAACCTTACTGCTAATAATTTTACTTTTGACTCCCTATTAATCTCATAATAATGTATGCTTTTAAATTTAATGGTATACTACTACTTTATTTCAGAAATTGTATTGTACACTCATCTAATTAGAAACTATAAGCATAACTTCAATGTTTTTCTGATATTTCTGTAATTTCTAAACAAAACCTTTTTATTTCTATGTGATTTTTTCTCATTGTAAAGTTAATTGCACCTTCTTGGACCTTTTCTCCCCAGGACTCCGTTGAAAACGAGTTCCTTGGCCCAATGGACTATCCCGGTAAAATAACTGCAAATAAATAAATAATAATGCAGACTTTTTGAAGACTATATGGCCTGAGTATTTATTAACTTAATAGATAGTTACAATTTAAACAATGAAAACTGTTAACCTAATCTGGACAAATTTAGCAGTAGCAAAGAAAACCATATCAGGAAAATGGAAAAAGTATGCATTACCTCAGTTTTAAAATTTCCTCACTTCATTTCAAGAGACAGGCATCAGAGAAGCAAAGTTAAAAGAATGTAAGATATTTTCTAGACTCTTTTTCAAGAATCCATGGATAGAAGTATCTCTAATTGAACTTTTTCAAGACAATCACACCTGTATACACCAGAAGAATACAAAAGTCACTTAAGATTTCGTTAAGGAGCTGTAAACTCTCATTTGCATCTTTTACACTTGCTTAGTATTAATAATAAACTCATTCATTATTCAGGCATGTATGTATATATATATATATATATATATATATATATATATATATATATATATATATATATATATATATACTGTAAATAGATATGTTACCATTTGGACTTATTTTGTATATGTCAAAAATGTTTGTATTCTGTTATTAATATGTATATATTTTAAATATTTTAACAATAAAATTGTTATGAACAATTTACTATGAATATTTATTTAAAAAAATTACAAACAATGTGAAAAATCTTTTCATTGTGAAACACTGAACTTTTAAGCTCCAAAGTGAGGAACATTCTTCATAATGAGACACACTTGAGGATGTCATGGTGATTAAAGCTAACAAATCCTATGCCACTTATGTGAATTCAAAGAACAGCATTGTGGAGCACACTAGGAAAGTTATTGCTGATGATACTGTGATGTACCTATCAAGTTTAAACTCCATTCCCACTTACAATGACATATTAGAAACTCTGTACTCAAATATACTCTGCAGCATAGGCCAGGCCTGGACAAGGGGAATCACAATGAAGATCCACAGTGTAAAAAGGCTGAAGAGCAAATGGACAAAATGTGTCCTGAACTCAAGAAGGGATTTGCAATGGCAAGAGGCATAGTTTCAGCAGTCATGAGCCAGTGCATTTCATCCTTTGGTATTTTGATCAGGGCACTAAAATTATATTAGTGGCATTATCATTGTAACCCACAAAGGATGAACACATGCAAAGGTCAGACCCAGTAGTACAGAAGGCAAGCTATATACCACTTTAAACAGAAGAAATTAGCTACTACATACCTATAATTCAAAAATGTAATTTGCAAGTATATGTATTTGTACCTATATGCCTTCACAGTGTTAATAGGAAATATCAAAGTAATGGTTATAATGACAGCGGAGGAAAAATTAGGGGTTATGAAGGGGTGGAGGTAAGTAGGAAATGAAGCAAGGTTGTGTAGGCAGTTCTGGAGGTGGTCTGTAAAACAGATGGTTTTAGCAAGGGTTATTCTTTAGGTCTGGGTGACTGGAATTCAAGTTCCACTTGCCTATGCCAAAGTGACCAGTATTCTGCTGCTCTATTAAGGTAAGTGATTTTTTTCTTGTGGATTAGTCTTTAGATAGTGAAGAATAATCACATATTTCAGGGAATGTGTTTGGGGTATTTTAGGGAGCGAGGTGCCAGGGTGGGAAGTGTGGCTATTAGCAAGCTGGCTATGACACCATTCAGGTTTCACTAAGGACTGAAACTGGTAAGTAATGGCAGGTATTTGAATTTCACACTGAATACCCTTCAGAAAATACATGCTGATGCATATTAAGTATTCTATTAGCTTACTAGCTTTATAAGAAAATTATTTAAATTGATTACTGATTTCAGCTTTAAACCCCAATTAATTTTAGTCTTGTTCAGTTTCTTTGAATAAGTATTTGACAGGTGTAGTTTGAGCTGTTGCATTTCTCCACATGAAAGTTTACTAGATGATGATCATTTTAAATTACTTTATGTTGGGCTTCATATACCCTTAGTTGTTGGTTATGGTCAGTGTTTTACAGGGTGATAGAGAGGTTTTAGAGACTTTCTTTTTTGCCTTGCTTTTTAGTGGATAATGATATTTGAATTATTAGATGTGTGCACAGTAACTATTTTAAGGTTTATAAAAAAATGTGTATGGAGTGGGAGTAGGGAATGGGAAAAGCTGTGTGGATTTGTTCATTTGTGGTTAGGTGGTAGTTGTTGGTCACATATTTTTGTTGCATCGAGTTCGGGGTTTCTAGGGAGCAAGAGCTCAAACTGCAATTAATGTAAAGTTTATTTCTTTTATGTAGAATGGTGGATGCTAATGCATTGAAGAATTGATAGGCAAACATAGTAGCTCAAGCTGAAGTATTGTTCTGAGACATGGCAGCCCTGAGCGCCAAATGATGAAGTGGTACAAGAGCAGAGAAGCAAGAGGAGGAGAAAAGGACACCCAGTGGTAACTAGGAGAGGGGGATGAGAGCACATGCAGGGGAGCCACAGCCCGGGTAACCTTTTCGCTAATACAGTTGAAGGGCTAGAGGACCTAGGTGTCTCTACTGAAAGCAGGTCAGGTTAATAGTTTTTTTACAGGATTTGAGTGCAGGTGACAGGATGAAGCATCAAGAGTTGTTAGGAGCAGAGAATGCAATCCAAGTGGCTCTACTGAATGCAGGTTAATAGTTTTTTTTTTTGCAGGATTTGAGTGCAGGTGATAGGCTGAAGCATCAAGAGTTGTGAGGAGCTGGAAACACAATCCAGCAGTCAGTAGAGACAAGGGCTGGACAGTTGCTGCTTGATTAGAGACAAAGGTTGGACTGGTGCTGTTTGATTCCCAGGACCCAGCAGTAGGTATGAGTCAGTCAAGGTCATCTCAAGCTGGGGGAATTGCTGGACCATTGGGTCCTGAAATTTCACACTCTCAAGTGCTGTTGCTAGAGGCTCTGGAGGTTCAGGCTTTTCTAGATAAAATGGAAAAATGGACAATACTTGCAGGTAGTCGGGTTGGTTCAATGGCACGCTGTGTTAGTCTGGTGCCTCTCTTCATCTCAGTACATGCCTTGTTGTTAATGCCTGCCCAGACAGATTTTGTGAGGGTAGATCTAAAAGAAGAATCAGTTCAGCTGATCCCTTAGAACTTTAAAATACGGTCAAATAAAATAGACCACAGACCTCAGTCCTTTAATATTTTTATTGGCAAATAAATGCTGCTTAGATGACTGTGAAGAACTGGTTACAGCTCAGAATTTATTGTGCAAAAGATGGGTGTGTACTAGGTACGTACCTCCCATTGATCAGTGAGGGCAGATAAGGGGAGGGTTAAACCTTTATTATTGATGCCCGTGATGTCATGGGAGGCATGTCCTGGACTGCATGTGAGTGGCGTTACAGAGGAGTGTATTGTCATTGTAATATTCCCTTCAAAGACACATCAACAATAGGAGTCTAGTTAGACATTTATACATTTATGTTACACACTTATACAAAGCACCTCCTTACTCCATACTAACCTTTATTTAAACCATGAAAGTGACAAAAATAAAAGTCAGTCATGATATCAGTCCCATGATAAAAGAGCAGAAATCCAATCTTCCATGTGAGCCTTTCTAAGGTATGCTGTGCTTTCAGGAAAACCTTCATCAGATTTGCCAGTATTAAAAACCACCTAATTCAATTATTATAAAGTTTAAAATAATATCTAAAAAAAAAAAAAAAGATCTAACTAAGATGCTGTGGTTAACAAAACTGGGTAAAGGTGCCTCATGCAGAAGGCCTTAGGCAAGAAACTTAACTAAGAAGGCCGAATGATCTTTGAAGGAACCGAAGGGCTGAGAGTGGCACATATCCATCCTGGTCGGCCATCTAATGGATCCACCTTTACTGGTGAGAGGGGGGTGGGCTACAGGATTGAGACCTTAATTTTATGTATCCTTCCCAATATTTCCCTTAAACAAATTTAACACTCCAGAGTACCATCCAGATATAATTAATTCAATCATGAAATGGGGTGAATGAAAGTATACAGGTTTTGTAGGGAGGACAATGGAAAGGAGCCCAACTTGAGTCTTTAATTTGATACTAACTTGCAGCAATTCCCAAGGGAAGTGGGTGGAAATGCAGTTGCACTTACACTTGCAGCGCTGGGATTACAACTCAGTACACATTTGGCTGAGGAGTTTGGCTATTACATAAATCACCAAAAGACTGGCTGTCCACATGGTTCATGGATCAAACACATCCTGAGATTTGAAATCAAGACACAAGCCTTGGGAGTCTAGCAATGTCTCAACCCACTTTCTTTTTAGAAGGATCAGAATTCTATTTACATAGTCATCGGGGGCTGTATTGGTGGAACCAGTGTGTGGAAAGAAGCCACATATTACTAATGATAAGGGCCCATATCTGGTAATGAAATAAGGCCTGGATTCCTGATCACGAGGTAAAGAGGTACACCTCTTTAGCTAGAGACTGACTGTAGTGAATGTGGGGGGGGGGGGTTGTAAAAGAGAAAGGCCTTAGCAGACTTAGAAAGTGTACATCTGCTAACACAGTAAAGGTCTTGTGATGATTCATAAAAAAAAAAAAAAAATGCTGGGTCACAAACCGAGTAAAGACTGCCAGTTAAAGATTTACAAAGGGTGCTGGGTCCCAAGTTTTGTGGTGACAGGTAAGCGGGTCACCAACTTGGTCCAAAGATCGGAGGACTTTACCTATAGTGAGTGGGGGCTCAGCCTTTGCTAGAAGTAAAATTAGAAAGGACAGCTTGAGATCAGACTAAAAAATAACAGTAGGATTAATGGTAAGATAAACCAAGTCTTGCCAGGAACCGTATGAGATCTGGGAGGGCTTGAGGTGAGTGTGTGTGTGTGTGTGTGTGTGTGTGTGTGTGGGGGATTCCAGGTAAATCTGCTCAGCAATCTCTTGAGAGATTCAAAAGGGAGTAAGCTTTGTCCCAACTATGTTAAAGGGTCTGGAAAGTGGTGGAAGTTGGCCATCACCTTAGCACAGCATGTGGTGAGCGGTCAGTAGAGCCAGGCTTCCAAACTGCATCTACTTAAATGGTATAAATCCAAGCCAGGGTGGAAAATGGAGGGTGTATAAGATTTCTCCTGGAGCTTTTCCCTGTAAGCATGTAGCTCTATATGGAGAAAATCAGGAGGGGAAAAGACAGACATGGTGGCTAGCACTGTAAATTTGTTAGGGACTACCAGGTCTCTGCCATATGCTTAAATATTCCAGTGGTCAAGGGAACATCTTTCAGGGAGTAGCGGGTACTCAAAAATGATAGAAAGTTTGTAACTCAACCAATTTAAACCACTAAAACACAAATAGGGTGCATTCCAATAACTGATTAAATTCTAAACCACCATGGGGGTGGGCTCGAGAAGAGCAGGTAGTGAGGTAGGGAAAATTAAGTGATTAAAAAATGAATAACTTAAAGAAACCCTAAAGGTACTTAAAATCTTAAGGTAATAAAAAACACATGGAAGGCCACAATGGAGTGGCCCTGAGGTGAGCAAGACGTGCAGGAGGGTAGATAAACCAGTCCCATCGACAAAGCTTTTCTGGATAAAAAGACAGATTTAATTTTGACTCTACATATGGGAAAGTCAGTTAAAGAAAATATTTAGGGACTGGAATAAGTGGATGTTCTTAAATTAATTGATGCTGATGGCGGTCCGTGATTAGCAGAGGCAGAAGCTCCAGGTAACAAGATTTTGGAGAAGAAGGGATGGCTAGGGAGGTACACAGAGAGAACTTATGACAACAGGGACTTGGTTATGTTTATAAAAAGTCATTCTGAAGAAGGATGCTTTGCATGCCTTACAATTGTTGGCTTACTTCATTTCATTTAGAGAAGGACAGCATTTACAAGGGGAAATGACTGGTCTGGTATAATTACCACATTAAGAAACTGAA
This sequence comes from Protopterus annectens, assembly GCF_019279795.1. Lineage (NCBI taxonomy): Eukaryota > Metazoa > Chordata > Ceratodontiformes > Protopteridae > Protopterus > Protopterus annectens. The sequence goes on along the minus strand of NC_056743.1, from coordinate 354,919,331 downwards.
GGCATTTGGCAAGACAATTACTTGGGAGTCACAGCATGCTGATATATGACTTGGCACTATAGTAGATAAAGGAGGGGTTCATGGCTAACCCCTCACAGGAGAAAAGCATAGGAATGGTGTTTCTATGGAATTTAATGTGGAGACTGTGCTTGGCCATATTGTCTGTTCCTAGAGGTTCTCCTGAAGCAGTTTCATGCTGGTATGAGTAATAGGTGAGGTTTTATGAGAGTAGGTAACACCAGGGGCAGGGAGGATTTTTGAGGATCAAGTTGTCAGCTGCCCATTCTGGGTTTCCAGGAAGATCAGCTTTTACATTCCCCACCAACACTGGGGTTAACAACATATCTCTTAACTATCCAGTCACCAAACACTACAATTAGACTCCTTCTACACTCCAAAAAACCACAACAACCAAAACCCACTATATACAATACCCCAAATAAGATACTACTAACATTCTCCGTTCTATTCATAATATTGATACCACTTACCTCAGCCACATCACTTACAAATAAAGCAGCTATATCATTATACACCACTACAACAAACTTTAAAAGAAACAAAGAGTGAAAGAAAAAAAAGAAAACATAAGAAAAAAGGTGTAAAATAGTCCAAATATTTTGCTAAAGCAAAACAAAAAATAGACTGCTAACAACACAACAAGTAGCTTCCTCAGAACAAACACAAAAATAGCCAAACAGTTTTATACTGTAGGCGCAGCCTTAATTAAAATCAGCTGTCATTGTTAAGAACATCACTTTAAAGTAACAAATTTTTTTTTTTTTAAAATATTTTCTGCCAATCCTGGTAATCTGTCCTAAAGCATTTAAAACAGTTAACAATAAAGATTAATCATAACTTAATAATAAATAATTGTGGGAATTACATGTCCAAACATGTGTTTGTTAAAAAAAACAAGTGATTACTAAGTCCTAATTTTTAATAAAAAACCACTAAAAACCTAGGAGATTAAAAGTTAAATAAATAAATGTGTACTCTGTGTGGTAAAAAGTATGACTACTAACTTACTGACACAAATAATAAATAAAAATTTGGTACAAACCAAGTTCATCAGCGTAAATAAGCCTTGTACTTTAGCAGGGGGGGTAATATTTACAACTTGCTTTAAAACTGGCATATTAATTAAAGCGTCAGTTAAGTTGCCAGTGTAGTTCTAAAATTATACACCACTACAACATCCCCCACCAACATATCCATACCCATCTACACCAATGCAACATCCTCCACTAACATATCCATACCCATCTACACCAATACAACATCCACCACCAACATATCCATACCGATCTACACCAATGCAACATCCTCTACCAACATATCCATATCCATCAACACCACCACAACATCCTCCCCCAGCATATCCATACCCACCTACACCACTACAACATTCTTCACCAACATGTACATACCCATGTACACCACTACAACACCCTACACCAATATATCCATACCCACCTACACCACAACATCCACTTCTCACATACCTATACCCACCTGCACCACTACAACATCCTGTAACAACATATCCATACCCACCATCACCACTACAACATTCTGCACCAACATATCTATACCCTTCAACACCACAACATTCTCCCCCAACATACCCATACCCACTTACACCACTACATCCTTTGGCAACATATACATACCCATGTACACCACTACAACACCCACCTCCCACATATCTATACCCACCTACAGCACTACAACTTCCTGTAACAACATATCCATACCCACCAACACCACTATACCATTCTGCACCAACATATCCATACCCATGTACACCACCACAACATCCTCCCCAAACATAGCCATTACCCACCTACACCACTACATCCTTCAACAACATGTACATATCCATATATACCACTACAACACCCTACACCAACATATCCATACCCACCTACACCACTACAACACCCTCCTTCCACATATCTATACCCATCTACACCACTACAACATCCTGTAACAACATATCCATACCCTTCTACACCACTACAACATTCTCCATCTACATATCCATACCCATCTACATCACTACAGCATGCTCCACCAACAAATCCATACCCACCAACACCATAGTTTACAACTTCCTCTGCCAACAAACACACAACCATGTACACCAACATAACATCCTCTACCAACATATCCATATATACAACTACAACACCCTCCACCAACAACTCCCTAACCATCTACACCACAACATACTCCAGCAACATGTCCATACCCATCTACACCACTACAACATCCTCCACCAACATATACATACCCACCTACACCACTAAAAACATTCCTCACCAACATTTCCACATCCATCTAAACCACAATGAACTCCACCAACATATCCATACACATCTACACCATCACAACATCCTCCACCAACATATCCATATCCATCTACACCACAACATCCTCCAACATATCCATACCCAACTACCCACTGCAACATCCTCCACCAATATATCCATATCCATCTACACCACAACATCCTCCAACATATCCATACCCATCTACACAAATACATCTTCCACCAACATATCCATACACATCTACACAACTCCAACATCCTCCACCAACATATCTATACCAATCTGCATCACTAAAACCATCCCCTGCCAACATATCCATACCCATCTACACCACTACAGCATCCTTCACTAACATATCCATAACCATCTACACCACCACAACATCCTCCAACAAGACATCCATACCCACTTACACCAGTGCAACATCCTCCACCAACATATCCATTTCCATCTACACCACATCTTCCAACATATCCATACACATCTACACCACTACAACATCCTCCACGAACATATCCATACAAATCAGCACCACTACAACACCCTCCACCAGCATATCCATACACATCTACACCACAACAACATCCTCCACCAACATGTCCATATCCATCTATACCACTATAACACCATCCAACAACATATTCATACACATCTACACCACAACAACTTCCACCAACATGTCCATACCCATATACATCACTACAACATTCTCCACCCACATATCCATACCCATGTACACCACTACAACATTTTCTGCCAACATATCCATATACATCTGCACCACTACAACATCTTCCAACAACATATCCACATCCATCTACACCACTCCAACATCCTCCACACCCACCTACACCAGTACAACATCCTCCACCATATCCATACCAATCTACACCACTACGACATCCTCACCTAAAGTATCCATACCAATCTACACCACTACTACATCCTGCACCAACAGATCCATACACATCTACACCACAACACTGTCCAACATATCCATACCACACTACACCACTACAACATCCTGCACCAACATATCCATACCCATCCAAACCATTACAATATATCCTCCATCAACATATCCATACCCACCTACACCACTACAACATCCTCCACAAACATATCTATGCTCAACTACACCAGTACAACATCCTCCACCAACATATCCATAACCACCTACACCACTACATCACCAACCACCAACATATCCATACCCATCTACACCACTCCAACATCCTCCACCAACATGTCCATATCCATCTATACCACTATAACACCATCCAACAACATATTCATACACATCTACACCACTACAACATCCTCCATCAGCATATCTTTGCTCACCTACATCAATACAACATCCTCCACCAACATATCCATACCCACCTACACCAATACAACACCTTCCACCATGTCCATACCCATCTACACGAGTGCAACATCCTCCACCCACATTTCCATATCCGTCTACATCATAACAACATCTTATGCCAACATATCCATACCCATCCACACCACAACACCCTCACTCAACATATCCATATCAGTCTACACCACTACACCATCCTACGCCAACATAACCATACCCATCTACACAATTACACCATTCTCCACTAATATATGCAAACCCATCTACACCACTACAACATCCTCTACCAACATATCCATGCCTGTCTATACCAATACAACATCCGCCACCAACACATCCATACCCACCTGCACAACTACAACATCCTCCACCAACATATCCATAGCCATCTACACCACTACAACATCCTCCACCAACATATCTATAGCCATCTACACCACTACAACATCCTCCACCAACATATCCATAGTCATCTAAACCACAACATCCTCCACCAACATATCCCTACCCTCTACAACACTACATCCTCCACAAACATATCCATGCCCATCACATGCACAACACCCTCCACCAACATATCCATACCCACCTACACAACTACAACATCCTCCACCAGCATATCCATAGCCATATCCACCACTACAACACCCACAAGCACTATCTCAATACCCATCTACACCACTACATCCTTTGCCAACATATCCATACCCATTTACAGCCTTATAAGATCCTCCACCATGTCCATGCCAATCTAAACCACTACAGCACCATCCACCATGTCCATATCCATCGAAACCACTACTGCACCCTCCACTAACATATCCCTACCCATATACACCACTACAGCATTCTTCTCCAACATATCCACACCCACATACTCCACTACAACATCCTCAACACATATCCACACTTATCTACTACACCACTGCAGCATCCTACACCAACATATCCCTACCCAGCTACACCAATACAACATTCTCCACCAAAATATCCATACCCATCTACACCACTGCAACATCCTCCACCAAGATATCCATAACTACACCACTACAACGTTCCTCACCAGCATATCCATACCCATCTACTCTACTACAATATCAACCACCAACATATTCATACCCATCTACACCAGTAAGACATCATCCAAGATATCCATACTCTCCTACACCACTACAATATCCGCCACCTGCATGTCCAGACCCATCCAAATCACTACAATATATCCTCCATCAACATATCCATAACCACCTACACCACTACAACACCAACCACCAGCATATCCATACCTATCTATACCAGTACAACATCATCCAAGATATCCATACTCTTCTACACCACTACAACATCCTCCACCAACATATCCACACCAATCCAAGCCACTACAACATCCCCACCTTCATGTTGACACCTATCTACACCACTACAACATCCTCCTCCAACATATCCATACCCACCTACACCATTACAGCATCCTCCACCAACATATCCATACCCCTCTACACCACAACATCATCCATGTCCATACCTTTTACACAACTACAACATCCTCCACCAACATATCCATACCATCTACACCACATCTTCCTCCAACATATCCGTACCCAACTACAACACAAAATCTTCCACTATATCCATAACCATCAACACCACTACAACTTGGTCCATCTACATAACAATCTGTACCGCTACAGCATCCTCCACCAACATATCCATACCCACCTAAACCACTACAACATCCCTCCTCCAACATATCCATACCCAGCTACACCGCAACATCTTCCAACATATCCATACCCATCTACACCACTAAAACGTCCTCCTCCAACCTATCCATACCCACCTACACCACTACAATATCCTCCACCAACATGTCAGTACCCATCTACACTAGTGCAACATCCTCTTATATATCCTATATATAGATATATATCCATACCAATCTGTACCACTACAGCATCCTCCACCAACATATCCATATCCACTTACACCACTACAACACCCTCTTCCAACATATCCATACCCACCTACAACACTACAATATCTTCCACCAACATATCAATACCCAGCTACACCACTAGAGCATCCTCCTCCAACATATCCATACCCATCTGCACTAGAGCAACATCCTCTATCAATTTATCCATACCCATCTACACCACTACAACATCCTCCACTAACATATACATACCCATCTACACAAGTGCTACATCCTCCACCAACTTATCCATACCCACCTACACCATTACAACATCCTCCACCAACATATCCATGCCCATCTACATCAATGCATCCTCCACCAACATATCCATATACATCTACCCACTACAACATCCTCCTCCAACATATCCAGTCCCATCTATACCAGTACAACATCCTCCATCTACATATCCATACCTATCTCCACCACTACAACATCCGGCTCCAACATATCCATATCCATCTATACCAGTACAACATCCTCCATCAATATATCCATACCCATTTACACCATTATAAGATCCTCCACAACATGTCCATACCCATCTAAACCACTACAATGCCCTCCACCAACATATCCCTACCCATATACACCACTACAGCATCCTCCACCATATATCCCTACCCATATACACCACTACAGCATCCTTCACCAACATATCCACACCCACATACCCCACTACAACATCCTCAACACATATCCACACGTATCTACACCACTGCAACATCCTCCACCTACATATCCATATCCATCTACACCACTGCATCATCCTCCACCAATATATCCATAACCATCTGCACCACTACAGCACCGTCCACCAACATATCCCTACCCATGTACACCACTACAGCATCCTTCACCAACATATCCACACACACATACTCTACTACAACATCCTCAGCACATATCCATACTTATCTACACTACTGTAAAATCTTACACCAGCATATCCCTACCCATCTACACCAATACAACATCCTCCACCAAAATATCCATACCCATCTACACCACTGCAACATCCTCCACCAATATATCCACAACCATCTGCACCACTACAAAGTCATTTTCAGTATATCCATACCGATCTACTCCACTAAAACACCAATCACCAACATATCCATAACTATCCAAACATATCCACACCATTTCAAGTCACAACAGCATCCTCCACCTGCATCTCCAGATCTATCTACACCACTACAACATCCTCCTCCAACCTATCCATACCCATTTACACCATTACAACATACTCCATCAATACATCCATACCTCTCTTCACCACATCATCCAACATATCGATACCCATCTACACCGCAACATCTTCCAACATATCCATACCCATCTACACCACAACAACATCATCCAATTACATATCCATACCAGTCTGTACAACTACAGCATCCTCCACCAACATATCCATATCCACATACACCACCATAACATCCTCCTCCAACATATCCATACCCATCTACACTAGTGCAACATCCTCCACCAACTTATCCATACCCGTCTACACCACTACAACATCCTCCAACATCATGTCCATACCCATCTACACTAGTGCATCCTCCACCAACATATCCATACCACTACAACATCCTCCACAGGCATATCCATACCCATCTACACCAGTACAACAAGCTACACCAACATATCCCTCCCCATATACACCACTACAGCATCCTCCACCAACATATCCACACCTATCTACACCACTGCAACATTGTACACCGACATATCCCTACCCATCTGCACCAGTACAACATCCTCCACCAACATATCCATACCCATCTACACCAATGCATCATCCACCAACAACATAACCATACCCACGTACACCAATACAACATCCTCCACCAACATATCCATACCCATCAACACCACAACACCCTCCTACAACATATTCATACCCAACTACAACACTACAATATCCTCCACCAACATGTCAGTACCCATCTACACTAGTGCAACATCCTCCATCTATATATCCATACCAATCTGTTCCACTACAGCATCCTCCACCAACATATCCATATCCACTTACACCACTACAGCACCCTCCTCCAACATATTCATACCCATCTACACCACAACATCTACCAACATATCCATACCCATCTACACCACTACAACATCCTCCACTAGCATATCCATAACCATATACAGCACAACATCCTCCACAAACTTACCCATACCCATCTATACCAGTGCATCCTTCACCAACATATCTGTACCACTACAACATCCTCCACAAGCAAATCCATACCCATCTACAGCAGTACATCCTACACCAACATATCCATACCCATCTACACCAATAAAGCATCCTCCATCTGCATATCCATACCCATCTCCACGACAACAAAATCCTCCTCCAACCTATCCGTACCCACTTACAACATTACAACATCCTCCACCAATACATCCATACCACTCTTCACCACAAGAACATCATCCGAAATATCCATACCCACCTACACCACAACATTCTCCTCCAACATATCCATACCATCTACACCGCAACATTTTCCAACATATCCATACCCTTCTACACCACTACAACTTCATCCAATTACATATCCATACCAATCTGTACCACTGCAACATCCTTCACCAATATATCCATATCCACCTACACCACTACAACACCCTCCTCCAACATATCCATACCCACCTACACCACTACAATATCCTCCACCATGTACCCATCTACACCAGTGCAACATCCTCCACCAACATATCCATACCCATTTACACCAGTGCATCCTCCACTAACATATCCATACCACTAAAACATGCTCCACAAGCATATCCATACCCATCTACACTACTATAACATCCTACACCAAAATATCCTTACCCATATACACCACTACAGCATCTTCCACCAACATATCTATACTCACATACTCCACTACAACATCCTCACCACAGATCATATTCAGGTCGTCTAAACCTGATGATGTGGATGTACCTAACTTGCTGCTCACGCTAACTCAAAGGATTGAAGCACTGAATGAGCACTTCACTGCCTTAGAAGGATCCTATTTACTACGTGCTCCTGGTCACTCGGGCACCATTGCTAACCGAGTTGGTGCTAGCAGAGTACTTGCTGATACACAAGGTTCTATACCAGCAGCGCAACCGTTGAGAACGGCTGCTTCTATAACAAATGCCTCTGTGACTGAGGCTTCTAATCTTCAGGCAAATATGCAAAACGCTACGAATGGGTGAGAGAATGCACTTATTGGTGCAGCATCCATATCCGAATGGATACAGAATACATGTGACTTTATGCTGTTTATTAAACCTTTAAATGATGCCTCGGTGGTGCAGAACAACGTTGTTTCAAATAACTGTTCAGCGTCCTTGTCGGACAAATTAAAACTTTTGGACTCTAAAACTTTTAAATTACGGAAATTGCAGCTTGAAGTTGCTTACTTCAAGCAATGTTTAAATGAGGGTATCATTCCTAAAGGTTTAAGGAATGGCTTTGTTCCCTCGAATTTGATTAATAGTAAAGTTTTTTTGTCGGATTTAAAGGCACTGTTTCAAATACAGGGTTTACAATTGATAGAACTGCTTGTGAAACATTATTCCATTTGCATTGATGATTTAACTAAAGATGTTTGTTCATTGGATGAAGAAATTAAAATAGATGGTGCCTTCTTACAATTTAAGTTTGACCACGCTCGTATTTTTTCGAGCATTGATACATACATGGTCAAACTTAAAACAAACAAATCTAAGAAATTATATAGGGATAAACTTGCCTATTCTAATGACAAGGCCTTCCCTAAATTGTGTAGTAATGTTCAGATTTCAAGGGGGGATGGTTCATTAGAGTCCACTGATGTTGAAGATACTGTAGGTTCTGGTGATATTCCAGGACACAACACTAATTCTGGAGGTGACCAACCCCTAACGAGAAGCAATAGAAATAGAAATAGACAGGAAAAGAATGGTGGATATAATGATACACCTGCCCCTAACCATAGTATAGTCCCTAATTGTGACCAAAATACAGACAATGCTTTTTTAGGGAACAGGAACAACCAAACACGTCGGAGGGGGAACAGGAACTGGAATCATTGAGTGTTAATTCATGTAATTTTAATAAAGGTACCCTGAATATTATTTTAAATAAAAGGGGTGACTTCACGATTTACAATTTCTCTTCCCTTTCTTTGGAACCTGAACTAGTGGAGCTTTTAGCTTTGGGGAATACTTTTGTTCCATCGAGGAAATGTGATGTTGCTAGGGTTTTATTGGACCTGAAATGTTACGTTAGAAAACTTAATTTGAAACTTTTGTTCAATGATTCAACAAGGTCTATTACCTCTAAACTGAAGCTTCCAAGTGTTTTTAACCCGCCTTTGCATGTGGCATTAAAAATGTTTGAGTGTGCATGTGAACTGGATATTAGACATATGGTTAAAGTTTCCACTATTACGCCTAACCAGTTTAACATTTCTAAAGAACAGTTGGTAGCTCTTAATAAATTGCGTGCATCAGCCGTCAGAATTATTAAGCCAGACAAAGGTGGCGGTTTAGCCATCTTTGAACAAACGGATTATGTTGAGAGAATGCACAGGGTATTAGATTCTACAGCATATGAAATTTCTTCGGTTAATGAAATGAATGTTTGTACTAACAGAATCAGAGGTTATTTTAGGGACCTTTTTATTAGTGGAAGAATAGATGTAGACACCTTTAAATATATTGACATTTTGTACCCCAAGACCCCTGTCATGTTTGGGATACCCAAGGTTCACAAAAACCTTGGGGACCCACCAATGAGAGCCCTTATTGATGGTAGGTCATCCATTTCTTACCCATGCTCTAAATATATTGATTCTTTGCTTGTTAAGTATGTGGAACTTATTCCCAGCATTTGCAAAGATTCCTGGTCATTCTTATCTAACTTGAATGACATAACGTTAGAAGAAACTACTAATTTTCTTACCATCGATGTGGTGGATTTGTATACATCCATTACACACCAGGAAGTGTTAGAATGGGTTGAACTCCTCTTAAAAGAGCTTGGGGCCCCTAAAAATGACATTAATAATGTCACTGAACTACTGGACATTATTTTGTCCTCTAACTTTTTCATGTTTGAAAGAGATATTTATATCCAGAAACAAGGGGTGGCCATGGGCTCTCCTTGCGGTGAGGCTGTGGCTAATTTATTTATGGCCTATTGGGAAAGGCATTTTGTCTTTAACAACACTGAGTGGAAGGAAAAGCTTGTTTTCTACACACGTTTTTTAGACGACGTCTTTATCCTTTTTAAAGGTGATTCTACCCTAGCACATTCATTTGTCAATTATTTGAATTCAACGACATCCTTTCTGAAATTTACCTACCATTTTGATACGGATGTGATTAACTACCTTGATGTTAAGTTATCAAGGGTAGCTTCACCTGGTTCATTTAAATCTGTCATTTTCAGAAAGGACACCTATGTGAATTCTTTCCTTCACTACACGAGCTCACATCCTTTCAAACACAAAAAAGCTATAGTGAAAGGCCAATTAGTGAGGGCAGTTAGAATGTGTAGTGATTTGAATGACTTTTTACATGAGGGTGAAGTACTGAAAGAACTTTTCACCAACCGCGGTTACCCACAGCGTTTGGTAGAGGATTTACTCAATGAAGTGGTGACGAAGAGAAACTGTGGTTTTTACAAACCACTTCTTTCTGTGTTACCCTCATTTGATATTTGCTCAAAGCCAACTTCTGACATCATAGCGAACTCTCCCTTTGTGGACTCCCCTACACCAACAGTTGGCCCTTTACCAAATGAGTACCCATGCAGTTTCATTACGACATTTAATTTGAATTCTAATGCCATTCAAAGTATCCTGACTAAGAATTGGTATTTTGTCTCTACTAATGCTTTTGTATCTAATAAGCTGGGTGAGAAACCTAACACTGTTTTTAGGAGAGGGAGAAACATCAAAGATCTGCTACAAAGTAGTTCATCAGGTCATTCTTGCACTAGAACAATGGGGTCTTTTGCATGTGGGATGTGTAATTTTTGCACCCATATTAAAACGGGTAGCACATTTTCTATATCAGGTAGGAAATATTACATTGGCCACAGGATTAATTGTGACACTAAATCCATTATTTATGTTGCATTCTGTACATGTTGTTCTGTCTTCTATGTCGGTAAGACAGATAGAAGATTCAAAGATCGGATTTATCAGCATTGTTATGCTATTAAGAATAATAAGAGTGAAAATGCATTGGCCAAGCATATTGATTCCTACCCAGGGCACGCGTTTGTGTTTATGGGTATTGACCACTTACCAGTGCCTATAAGAGGGGACCCTATTTCAATTTTACTGGAAACTCGTGAGCTATTATGGCAGCTGAAATTGGATGCCTTTAACTTACCAGGCCTAAACGAAAGTTGTAATATAGCCTCCTTTTTAAAACTTAAATCCTATATGAGGTGATAGCTTATAGACGATATGTTTTTTATTCAAGTCACTTTCAAGGTAAAATCTGACTTGAGACTGACACTCAGAGGTAGGTCCTTAATTGTTATAAGTTAATAAATGTTATTTGTCTGTTAATGATTTATGTATAGTAATTTTAGAGTTTTTTACTTATACATATTTTCTTAATTTATACACACATATTTTTGTTGATTTTATGGTTTATAACTGAGAGAGCGGAATGTGCTTAACTAATTAGTTGACCAGAACTGAGTGTAGAAATGTTTTCTGTAATTTTATATTTTCACTTGGATGTCATACTTGTTTTTATGTGTTACTTTCTACATTTTTTAAGTGGGGGATGATACATAAGCATATAGTTTTTAAATCTGGGGCGAGTAATGTTTCAGCCCTCTTTGAATATGCAATTATTTCCTCCCATTGAGATTAGACATTGAATCTAATATTTTTTAAATTAGGGTTTACAAGTGCCTTATTGTAGGCTTAGCTGTATATTCAGATTTTTTAATTAACTGTTTGAAATGAGTGGCGTATTGGATGTATTGACTGTAACGATTTAGCTTGGCCAGTATTTTGTATTGAACTGTTATTTAATGTATTAAATGACTTTCTTATAAAAACACTTGTAGGAAGTGATGTAATTGCACTGATTGTGTGGAGTTTAAAAGAGCGCTGTTTTCGCGATTTTTATAACCTCTGATGAAGCTACCTCGTTAGAGTAGCGAAAACGCTGTCTTATTGTATGTTAATAAACTTGCGTTAAGGACATTTTGGTTAAGGTCTCTTGCTTTGGCTCGAAGTCTTCTGTTCACAACATCCTCCTCCAACATATCCATACCATCTACACCGGAACATTTTACAACATATCCATACCCATCTACACCACTACAACTTCATCCAATTACATATCCATACCAATCTGTACCACTGCAACATCCTCCACAAGCATATCCATACCCATCTACACTACTATAACATCCTACACCAAAATATCCTTACCCATATACACCACTACAGCATCTTCCACCTGTCTTCTACACCTATCTTCACCATTGCAACATCCTCCACCAACATATCCATACCCATCTACACCAATACAACATCCTCCACCAACATATCCATACCCATCTACACCAATGCAACATAATCTACCAAAATAGCCATACCCATCTACACAAATACAACATCCTACACCAATGTATCCATACCCATCTACACCAATACAACATCCTCCACCAACATATCCATACCCATCTACACCAATGCAACATAATCTACCAAAATAGCCATACCCATCTACACAAATACAACATCCTACACCAATGTATCCATACCCATCTACACCAATACAACATCCTCCACCAACATATCCATACACATCTACACCAATGCAGCATCCTACACCAACATATCCATACCATCTACACCACTACAACATCCGGCTCCAACATATCCATACCCACTTACACGATTACAACATCCTCCACCAACATATCCATACCCATCTACACCAATACAACATCCTCCACCAACATATCCATACACATCTACACCAATGCAACATAATCTACCAAAATAGCCATACCCATCTACACAAATACAACATCCTACACCAATCTATCCATACCCATCTACACCAATACAACATCCTCCACCAACATATCCATACCCATCTACACCAATGCAACATCCTACACCAACATATCCATACCATCTACACCACTACAACATCCGCCCAACATATCCATACCCACTTACACATAACATCCTCCACCAACATATCCATACACATCTACACCAATGCAACATAATCTACCAAAATAGCCATACCCATCTACACAAATACAACATCCTACACCAATCTATCCATACCCATCTACACCAATACAACATCCTCCACCAACATATCCATACACATCTACACCAATGCAACATCCTACACCAACATATCCATACCATCTACACTACTACAACATCCGGCTCCAACATATCCATACCCATCTACACCAATACAACATCCTCCACCAACATATCCATACACATCTACACCAATGCAACATAATCTACCAAAATAGCCATACCCATCTACACCAATACAACATCCTCCACCAACATATCCATACCCATCTACACCAATGCAACATCCTACACCAACATATCCATACCATCTACACCACTACAACATCCGGCTCCAACATATCCATACCTATCTACACCAATACAACATCCTCCACCACCATATCCATACACATCTACACCAATGCAACATAATCTACCAAAATAGCCATACCCATCTACACAAATACAACATCCTACACCAATGTATCCATACCCATCTACACCAATACAACATCCTCCACCAACATATCCATACACATCTACAACAATGCAACATAATCTACCAAAATAGCCATACCCATCTACACCAATACAACATCCTCCACCAACATATCCATACACATCTACACCAATACAACATCCTTCACCAACATATCCATACACATCTACACCAATGCAACATAATCTACCACAATAGCCATACCCATCTACACCAATACAACATCCTCCACCAACATATCCATACACATCTACACCAATGCAACATAATCTACCAAAATAACCATACCCATCTACACAAATACAACATCCTACACCAATGTATCCATACCCATCTCCACCAATACAACATCCTCCACCAACATATCCATACACATCTACACCAATGCAACATAATCTACCAAAATAGCCATACCCATCTACACAAATACAACATCCTACACCAATGTATCCATACCCATCTACACCAGTACAACATCCTCCACCAACATATCCATACCCATCTACACCAATGCAACATCCTACACCAACATATCCATACCATCTACACCACTACAACATCCGGCTCCAACATATCCATACCCACTTACACGATTACAACATCCTCCACCAACATATCCATACACATCTACACCAATGCAACATAATCTACCAAAATAGCCATACCCATCTACACAAATACAACATCCTACACCAATGTATCCATACCCATCTACACCAATACAACATCCTCCACCAACATATCCATACACATCTACACCAATGCAACATAATCTACCAAAATAGCCATACCCATCTACACAAATACAACATCCTACACCAATGTATCCATACCCATCTACACCAATACAACATCCTCCACCAACATATCCATACACATCTACACCAATGCAACATAATCTACCAAAATAGCCATACCCATCTACACAAATACAACATCCTACACCAATGTATCCATACCCATCTACACCAATACAACATCCTCCACCAACATATCCATACCCATCTACACCAATGCAACATCCTACACCAACATATCCATACCATCTACACCACTACAACATCCGGCTCCAACATATCCATACCCATCTACACCAATACAACATCCTCCACCAACATATCCATACACATCTACACCAATGCAACATAATCTACCAAAATAGCCATACCCATCTACACAAATACAACATCCTACACCAATGTATCCATACCCATCTACACCAATACAACATCCTCCACCAACATATCCATACCCATCTACACCAATGCAACATCCTACACCAACATATCCATACCATCTACACCAGTACAACATCCGTCTCCAACATATCCATACCCACTTACACGATTACAACATCCTCCACCAACATATCCATACACATCTACACCAATGCAACATAATCTACCAAAATAGCCATACCCATCTACACAAACAACATCCTACACCAATGTATCCATACCCATCTACACCAATACAACATCCTCCACCAACATATCCATACACATCTACACCAATGCAACATAATCTACCAAAATAGCCATACCCATCTACACAAATACAACATCCTACACCAATGTATCCATACCCATCTATACCAATACAACATCCTCCACCAACATATCCATACCCATCTACACCAATGCAACATCCTACACCAACATATCCATACCATCTACACCACTACAACATCCGGCTCCAACATATCCATACCCACTTACACGATTACAACATCCTCCACCAACATATCCAATCCCATCTATACCAGTACATAGTCCACCAACATATCCATACCCATCTACACCATTAAAACATCCTTCTCCTATATATCCATACCTATCTACACCACTACAACATCTGGCTCCAACATATCCATATCCACTTACACCATTACAACATCCTCTACCAATACATCCATACCCATCTACACCACAACATCCTCCTCCAACATATCCATAGCTAACTGCACCGCAACATCTTCTGACATATCCATACCCATCTACACCACAACAACTTTGTCAATCTACATATCCATACCAATCTGTACCACTACAGCATCCTCCACCAACATATCCATATCCATCTACACCATTACAACATCCTCCACCAATACATCCATACCACTCTACACCACAACATCATCCAACATATCCATACCCACCTTCAGCATGGCAACATCCTCCATCAACATATCCACACCATTACAAGCCACTGCAACATCCTCCACCTGCATGTCCTCACCTATCTACACCAATACAACATCCTCCTCCAAGCTATCCATACCCACCTACACCATTACAGTATCCTTCACCAACATATCCATACCCCTCTATACCACAACAACATCATCCAAGATAGCCATACCCTTCTACACCACTACAACATATACCACCAACATATCCATACCCATCTACACTAATGCAACTTCCTCCACCAACATATCCATATGCATCTGCACCAATACAACATCCACCACCAACATATCCGTATCCATCTACACCACTGCAACATCCTCCACCAACATATCCATACCCATATACACCAATACAACATCCTCCATCAACATATCCATACCCATCTAGACCAATGCAACTTCCTCCACCAACATATCCATATGCATCTGCACCAATATAACATCCACCACCAACATATCCATATCCATCTATACCACTGCAACATCATCCACCAACATATCCATACCCATATACACCAATACAACATCCTCCACCAACATATCCATACCCATCTACACCAATACAATATCCTCCACCAACATATCCATATCCAGCTACACCACTACAACATTCTCCACCAACATATCCATATCCATCTACACCACTGCAACATCCTCCACCAACATATCCGTATCCACTTACACCATTGCAGCATCCTCCACCAACATATCCAATCCTATCTATACCAGTACAACATTCTCCACCAACATATCCATACCTTTCTACACCACTACAACATCTGGCTCCAACATATCCATACCCATTTACACCATTACAACATCTGGCTCCAACATATCCATACCCACTTACACCATTACAACATCTGGCTCCAACATATCCATACCCATCTACACCACTACAACAACTTCCAATAACATATCCATGTCCATCTGCACCACATCTTCCAACAAATCCATACCCATCTACACTAGTGCAACATCCTCCACCAACATATCCATACCCATATACACCAATACAACATCCTCAATCAACATATCCATACCCATCTACACCAATGCAACTTCCTCCACCAACATATCCATATGCATCTGCACCAATACAACATCCACCACCAACATATCCATATCCATCTACACCACTGCAACATCATCCACCAACATATCCATACCCATATACACCAATACAACATCCTCCACCTACATATCCATACCCATCTACACCAATACAATATCCTCCACCAACATATCCATATCCATCTACACCACTACAACATCCTCTACCAACATATCCATATCCATCTACACCACTGCAACATCGTCCACCAACATATCCATACCCACTTACACCATTACAGCATCCTCCACCAACATATCCAATCCTATCTATATCAGTACAACATTCTCCACCAACATATCCATACCTTTCTACACCACTACAACATCTGGCTCCAACATATCCATACCCACTTACACCATTACAACATCCGGCTCCAACATATCCATACCCACTTACACCATTACAACATCTGGCTCCAACATATCCATACCCATCTACACCACTACAACAACTTCCAATAACATATCCATGTCCATCTGCACCACATCTTCCAACAAATCCATACCCATCTACACTAGTGCAACATCCTCCACCAACTTATCCATACCCATCTACACTAGTACAACATCCTCCACCAACATATCCCTATTCATATACACCACTACAACATCCTCCACCAACATATCCCTACTCATCTACACCAATACAATATCCTCCACCAACATCTCCATATCCATCTACACCAGGGCAGCATCCTCCATGAAATTAGTCATGCACATTTACTCCACTACATCCTCCATCAACAAATCCATACCCATCTACTCCAGTACATCCTCCAACAACATATCCATACCCATCTGCACCACTACAACATCCTCCACCAACATATTAATAAGCATCTACACCACGACAACATCTTCCAGTAACATATCCATATCCATCTACACAACATCTTCCAACATATCCATACACATTTACAGAAATGCAACTTCCTCCATCTACATATCCATACCAGTCTGTACCACTACAGCAACCTCCACCAACATATCTATATCCACATACACCACTATAACATCCTCCTCCAACATATCCATACCCACCTACACCACTAGAATATTTATTCTATTTTTATCTGGAGGGGGTGGGGTATGCACAGTTTGAATTGTAGTCTTTTTCATCCCTTGCAATCTTTTTTATTTATCTTTTCTTAATTGTGTTCATTTGCTCCTAAATGGAGCAAAAAATACACATGTAATCAAACCTGTTGGTTTGAAACAAAGGGTTCTGTGTGATCTTTTTATCAAGTTTTTTCTGCTTCTTGACCCAGAATGATGATTTGCTCATCATTATGTTTGATTACCATGTTCATGGAATCAAACCCAAACCGATCAAAGAGCTTTATTAGGTCTTTGTGAAAGGAGGAATTAGGTGTGAGCCCAGCTGGGTATCGTCATATGCATAGCCCTTTAGGCACTACTTTCTTCCTTAAACACTCTCTGAAATAACTATTGTCCATTTGTATTTTTTTTTATTTTCAGCAGGACTTGTCAAATTGTGACAAGTTATTGAGGAGAGAACAGTCCATGTCATCCTCTCTTGCCTCCACACTTAATGAGTATTTATTATCTAGCCATTGAAATAAACAGTCTGTGCCACCATTTACACCATTGGCAGCTATACTGTTGTTACCAGTGTTATTTTGAGGAAAAGAACCACTGACCTCTGAACTGTTATGTGGTAAACCAGAAACTGAAGCCCTTTGAAGCTGCAGTCCACTTGTGCCGACCGGAATCGTCTGAAACTCAGGCGAAGCCAAAATACTCGGCACAGAGTGAACAGTTAACTGTGAAAGAGCAGAATGCTCTAAATGATCCATGCAGTCCATTAGCCTCTGAATTCAAACTGTTAAGTCCCCAATAGAAGCTGTAGTGCCATTTGTTCAAGACGTTTCCTCCAAATTTTCCATTAAGAAGAATCCAAACAAAGGCAGCAGGCATAATCCAAACAAAGGCAGCAGGCATAATCCAATTTCCTAATCTGGTGAGCCCAAAAGAACACACTCCACAAATGCTAGAAAGATAAATAAACCAATAAATCCAAAAAGATGGCTCGCACCAGTTGCAGGCAAACATTTTTTTCAAAACAGCAGTGAAAGCTTGTAAGCGCTTTCGTCTTAAGTTTAAAACAATACAAGAACTTCATCAGACAAGCTAAAACTGCATTTAAATAAAGCAAGGCAAATTACATAATTTCCTCTTTACAAACTTAAAGGGAAATCATGCTCATAACTAAAGGCTATGGTCCTGGATACCAAGTGTAAAAATGTTACGTTATTACACAGTACAAACTTAAATTGCTAGTATAATGTTTAAAAACATATAATAAAGTCATATTAAACGTTTCATAAATATATCAATACAGTTACTCTAGTGCTTCAAAGGGCATAGAGTTAAGCACTCAGAACATACACGTTCCTATGTAAAAATAACTTCAAATTGAAAAACGTATCAACATTTATCATACCTATTCTGTTCTAACTAATATACTTCCACATCTCTTAAGTATGTCGTCATACTGAAATAGGCAAGACTGAAAATAAAAAGTAAATAATAAAATAAAACTGCAATAAATGCAATATGTTCAGGTCAGTGGGTCTAGATGTAAACATGCATATGCGTGTATTCTAAGTTAATTCTGGGTCCATAGTCACATGAGTTGTTATAAAATAATAAATATCCACATATGGGAACAAAGGGATGTCTTATCTGTTTAACGACTTAAGCTTTAAAAGGCTAGATATAGATAACTGCTCATTTAAGCCTGGCCAGTGTGTGGAGTCTAACCTGATCTGCCAAAATAATTCATCCTTTTCTAACAGGAAAGGCCAGGCTGCTCCTCTTAATGAAGGGGATATGGTGTCCAGCACAACAAACTTGAATTTGTGGTCAGTGTATTGATTAATTTGTTTTGTTTTAATATGCCTTTATTATATGTTTTTAAACATTATACTAGCAACTTAGTAGTGTAATAATATGTAACATTTGTACACTTGGTATCCAGGACCATATCCTTTAGTTATGAGCATGATTTCCCCTTAAGTTTGTAAAGAGGAAATGATGTAATTTGCCTTGCTTTATTTAAATGCAGTTTTAGCTTGTCTGATGAAGTTCCTGTATTGTTTTAAATTTGGGACGAAAGTTTCACTGCTGTTCTGAATAAAACGTTTACCTGCAACTGGTGCGAGCCGTCTTTTTGGATTTCTTAAGTGAGACTGCCTACAGTTCGTGGTTGTTTTTCCCTTATTTTAAGGTGCCTCAGCCAGCAACTTCTTTGCTCACAATATACCAGTTTTCCCTGTGTTTTAATATTTTTGTCTTATGGATGGGAGATATCTTGCCCCGCTAAGGCTGGAAAACTATTCCACTTCACTTTTCTCACCTTTTTAATGTGTGTGTGTATGTGTGTGTGCATATTTTTTATACATATATATATATATATATATATATATATATATATATATATATATATATATTTAAGTTTGTCAAATGTTACTAATATCAACATGCATAATGTCAACACCAAATGAATGAAACTGTCACATAAACAAATGTTAACCAAAAAACCATTCCACAAAGTAACAGAATGCATATATATATATATATGTATATATAAACAGAGGAAGATAAGTATGTTTGTTGTTGCTATAGAAACTCTAATATCTGACATGTTTCTACAGCAGGAGAACTATCACTGCCATTGCACTGGTACTGATGTCATTACACAGTGTACAACAAACCATCTGGCACTGCCTTGTATGTGCTTATCTTACAGAACTTGTGATGCTTTGGATTATGGCTTCTTAAGTGTCTTTTGCCTCTCATTTAAAGGATGAATATACGGTCTCTTGCTGCTCTTCTGCCTTCTTCAGTATCACTATTTACCACTTCTAGGCCGATGCCTGACCATGCTGTTTAAGTATATGCTTGGCCTGACACACAACTCAGATAGGTCATCAGGTTTTGTAACATTTCACATCTTTTGAAAATAAAGACATTGTCCCTAGTGAATGCTCTGTACATTCAGTACTTGCATTGTATAGAGGATACTGTCTTGCAGCAGCTGCCTTTAAGCATTTCTGCTCGTTCTTATTGTTAAAGTCTTGTTACTTAATATTACGTGTGATTTTTTGCAGTATTGGTCTCTGTTATGTAACTGTGGTTTGTTCATTTATATTTTCCTGACTTGTGAGTGGGATAAGCTGAAGCATTTCATCAAGTAATACACCAAGGGTCATGACCTGCTACAGCATACTAATAACTTTTAAAATACTCTCCTTATGATCAATTTGGAAAATGTGTGTTTTTATCTCTTGATTTAGGTGTATGAATTCATAGCTGTTTGCCTGATAATCATAGTCTATTGTAATGCAACCTTATGGTTTGTTCTTAAAAACAAATGTGAATTTTTACATATGAGACTGGAAATTGTCATTTGGCTCAAGTTATAGTTTGTCTGTAATATCCTGAAGTTTGTCCTCTTCCAAGGAAAGTAATCTTTATGTTTCATTAATTTACTTTCTTCCCATGTGAAAGTGACAAGATTTTAATGATAATAGCTTTAAATGTCAAAACTCACAGTGTCAACTTTACTGTGTCTGAGATTGCCACTTCTCTGAATATTCCTTTTGTCTGAGTTATAGCTATCTCGAAGTTGGTATATATAAATTTGGGGGTGTGGAAGACTTGCTTCCCATATTAGAAGGTGCTTCCTCCTTCCCAAAAAGATTAAAGGAAATGATCAATGTTCAATATTCCCTCTTCTTCTTTATTTTATATACTTTTTACTGGTGATTTGGGACTCAGCATTGCAAGCCTGAAAATTTCAGGATGGAGCTGATTTTAATCTGCCCTCTCTGTGTGGTATATTATGTTGTAGGAAGGTAGGGAGCTGATTTTAATCTGCCCTCTCTGTGGGGTATATTGTGCTGTAGGAAGCTAGGGAGCTGATTTTCATCTGCCCTCTCTGTGGGGTATATTGTGCTGTAGGAAGGCAGGGAGCTGATTTTAATCTGCCCTCTCTGTGGGGTATATTGTGCTGTAGGAAGAATGCTTGTTGAATGGTGACCTAATATTGCACCTGCCTGTTGATGATCTGTGGTACACAAACTTCCACAACCATTTTGCTCTCATGCTATTTTTCCTGACTGCTCATTAGTTTGTACAAATGGTACAGTATACTTCTGAACTGTTACCACGGTCTGTATCACTTGAAAGCCCATACTGCTATATTTTAATTTCCTCTTTTTCTTTTTTTGTATGGTACTTTGTAATATTTCATAGAAGCAATCAGATGTCAGTTACTCTGAAAACTGCTGGTTCCTTTCTTATAGTTAAAATTAGCAAACTTGGAGGAAAAGAAATATAAAATAATATGACCATTTTAACCTTAAAAGTTAACTGATGACCTTAATATGTCAGCTGTTTTTAAGTTTTCATGTCTGTATGAAAGCATTCTGGTGAAAATAACAGGCTGACCAAAATGTCTTATACAGATCCCATCAGCCACAAAGGGACTGATGAGATGAGCACAGTGCTGCACAGCAAAGGGACCCATGAGGTGAGCACATTGCTGTACCATGAACGGACCCATGAGGTGAGCCCACTGCTGCACCACAAAGGGACCCATGAGGTGAGCCCTCTGCTGCACCATGAAGGGACCCATGAGGTGAGCCCACTGCTGCACCACAAAGGGACCCATGAGGTAAGCCCACTGCTGCACCACAAAGGGACCAATAAGATGAGCCCACTGCTGCACCACAAAGGGACCCATGAGGTGAGCCCACTGCTGCACCACAAACTGACCCATGAGAAGAGCCCACTGCTGCACCATAAACTGACCCATGAGATGAGCATGAGGTGACTACACTGTTGCACCACAAAGGGACCCATGAGGTGAACCCACTGCTGCACTGCAAAGGAACACATGATATGAGCTACTGCTGCACCACAAAGGAAGTCATGAGGTAAGCACACTGCTGCACCAAAAACAGACCCATGAACTGAAATCACTGCTGTATGCAGAGGGACCCATGAAGTGACCCACTGCTGCATCATAAAGGGAGTCATGAGGTAAGCACACTACTCAAGAACTGAGTTGGCCTAGTGGTGTATTGCAGTGAACTGTACTTCAGAAGGTCCTAGGTTCAATACTTGACAGGGGAATAATTTAGAGCTGAGTTGGCCTAGTGGGCTAATGCACTATGCACCACAAAGGGAGCCATAGAGTGAGCCCACTGCTGCACCACAGAGGGACCCATGAGGTGAGCCCACTGCAGCATCACAGAGGGAACCATGAGGTGAGCCCACTACTGCATCACAGAGGGACCCATGAGGTGGGTCCACTGCTGCACCACAAAGGGAGTCATGAGGTAAGAACACTGCTGCAGCATGAAGGGACCCATGAGATGAGCCCATTGCTGCAGAATTTTACATGTTACTTGTCATGTCAAAACAACAAACAGAGATATGATATTTCCTTTTTACTCTGAAGATCAATTTAATTTAAATAACACAAATCTCAGGCACAACCACATGAATATGCATATACTGAGAGCCAATTGGGTAGGTGATAAAGGTTAATGGACTTAAGCCAAGCTAACACAGGACTCCTGCATGAGTGTTACATGCTCTGCATAATAATTGTAGTGCAGAATTCATTGGTGAGCTTCTGAAAGGAAGGAACTTCAGATGTCATTGACTTCACATACTCATGTCATGGACAGTGGATCATCATACTGAGAGAAAATAACACGGTCAAGTCATGGACAGTGGGTCATCAGGCTCACAGACAGTAACATGCTCATGTCATGGACAGTGGGCCAT
The DNA here is from genome assembly GCF_019279795.1 of Protopterus annectens. NCBI lineage: Eukaryota > Metazoa > Chordata > Ceratodontiformes > Protopteridae > Protopterus > Protopterus annectens. The sequence goes on along the minus strand of NC_056743.1, from coordinate 354,894,711 downwards.
CACACTGATAGACAATAACATGCTCATGCATGGACAGTGGGCCATCACACTGACAGACAGTAACATGCTCATGTCATGGACAGTGGATTATCACACTGATGGACAAAAACTTGCTCATGCATGGACAGTGGGCCATCAGGCTCACAGACAGTAACATGCTGATGTCATGGACAGTGGGTCATCACACTGATAGACAATAAAATGCTCATGTTATGGATGGTGGGCCATCCCACTGATAGGCAATGACATGCTCATGGCATGGACAGTGGGCCATCATGCTCGCAGACAGTGCACCTAGTCTTCAATAAACCAACTAAGTGTTTCCATGTCAGGAAAGTGCATGATGTTTAGTTTGTGATTTGTGCTGGCCCTTATCGGCTTCTCAAGGTACCAGACCAGCTGCTTTTTACTTTCATTTTATTTTTAGCCATAAGTGAGAACATTTGAGGAGATTAATCAGCTGAGTGAGACTTCTGTTATTGCTGTTTAATGTCTAGATTTTCTGGTATTTAAGGACATGACATTCAGAACATTATCAGAATTCTAGGATGATCTGGCCTATCATTGTGTGCTTTGTGACTTCATTCATGAACTGTATGCAGCAAACCACTTGTAACACTGACTAACATTCACAAAGATTCTGTGTATAATACTGAAATTGTCAGCATTCGTGAATCTTGATACACTTGCAAATATTTAGGCATAGCAAAAGTAATCGATATTAATTACAAGAAATGATTATGAATATGGCCAGTAAGCTTACAAGTCCAGTTCACTCATTTTCATTTTTTTATTTTATGACACATGGTAAATAATGCAGATAATTTTAATATTAGTTTACCACATTCAGCAGAATATACAAGGATGGTTTAGGGGCTTTTATACCAGATGATGCATTGTCAAGGAACATACAGAGCCTTCAGTCAGCCAACAGCGCATGAGACAGACCTCCATAGACATTAATACAGCAATGAGACAGATATCCATAGACATTAATACGGCATCAAGCTGATTGTACAGAGCCTTCAGTCAGCCAAGAGAGCCTGAGACAGATATCCAGACATTAATATGGCATAGTTTCATAGTATAGTACTAGGCTATCTGCCCTGGGGCATTTGTAAGCCTAGCCATAGTGATGTGGCATTTGCCACCCCATGAAATGGTACAAAAATGTACAGAATAAATTGAGAATACTGTGTCTAGTAGTGACACAGTGAAGGTCCCCTTATATAATATAATTAGTTTACTGTGCCCCTGTCTAGCAGTGACACAGATGTGACCCCTGGGGTAAACTTACGATCTCCCATCCACTCATCAAGATTTCTCTTGAAGAGAGTCAGTGAGGGGCTCTGCCTAATATGAACTGAGATCTTGTTCCAAAGCATGGGAAGCCTCTGGGTTATGAATCTATCCCTTCAGCATGTCCTATTCATACTTGTGCCGAGGTTTAAGTCTTTAGCTCTCATGGTCCTGATGGACTTGGATTTTTTGAGGTGGAGCATGTCCATCAGATCCTGATTGGACATGGCCTTGTATGTCAGGCAGAGATCACCTGTGACCTGGCGGTATGATACTGAATAGAGCTGAAGTTTCTTTAGTCTGGCAGAATAAGACATATGTTGGAAACCCTTGATCCTCTTGGTGAGGTACTTTTGTGGTCTCTCCAGCTGTTGCAAATGCCGGGTGAGGTACATACCAAATGGGGCATTGTACTCAATCATGGGTCTGATGAGGGAGGAATATAGGGGTACAATGACATCCTTGGATCTGGATGTGAATCCTTTCATGATGAGGTGTGCAAGGTAGAATGTTTTTCTAACCACTTTGGCAACGTGGGTATCAAATGAGATGTCGCTGTCGACTTGGGTCCCTAGGTCTCTGATTACTTTTTCAGTACTCAGTGGGTTGTTGTCTATGTGATAATTTGTGGGTACTTTGTTTTTCCCAAAGGGGATGACTATACATTTTTTGGCATTTAGTTTAAGGCCGTGACTCTGGCACCAGTTGTCCGTTTCTGTGAGGCCTTTTTGTAGGATGTGTGTGTCTGCTGGTGTATCGACTACGGCACCTAGTTTGCAGTCATCTGCGAACTTTGTCAGCCACAGCCCTCCCGTGTTTGCTTTAACATCTGAGAAATAAATGCCGAACAAGAGGGGTCCCAGGACAGATATCCACAGACATTAATATGGCAATGAGACAGATATCCACAGACATTAATATGGCAATGAGACAGATATCCAGAGACAATAATACAGCAATGAGACAGATATCCATAGGCAGTGAGACAGATATCCACAGACATTAATACGGCAATGAGACAAATATCCACAGACATTAATACAGCAATGAGACAGATATCCACAGAGCTTAATACGGCAATGAGACAGATATCCACAGACATTAATACAGCAATGAGACATATAGCCATAGGCAATGAGACAGATATCCACAGAGATCAATATGGCAATGAGACAGATATCCACAAAGATTACTACGGCAATGAGACAGATATCCACAGACATCAATACAGCAATGAGACAGATATCCACAGACATCAATACGGCAATGAGACAGATATCCACAGACATCAATATGGCAATGAGACAGATATCCACAGACATTAATACAGCAATGAGACAGATATCCACAGACATTAATATGACAATGAGACAGATATCCACAGACATTAATACGGCAATGAGACAGATATCCATAGGCAGTGAGACAGATATCCACAGACATTAATACGGCAATGAGACAGATATCCACAGACATTAATACAGCAATGAGACAGATATCCACAGAGATTAATATGACAATGAGACAGATATCCACAGACATCAATACGGCAATGAGACAGATATCCACAGACATTAATATGGCAATGAGACAGATATCCACAGACATTAATATGGCAATGAGACAGATATCCACAGAGATTAATACGGCAATGAGACAGATATCCACAGACATCAATATGGCAATGAGACAGATATCCATAGACATTAATATGACAATAAGACAGATATCCACAAACATTAATATGGCAATGAGACAGATATCCACAGACATGAATATGGCAATGAGACAGATATCCACAGACATTAATATGGCAATGAGACAGATATCCACAGACAATAATACGGCAATGAGACAGATATCCATAGGCAGTGAGACAGATATCCACAGACATTAATACGGCAATGAGACAAATATCCACAGACATTAATACAGCAATGAGACAGATATTCACAGAGCTTAATACGGCAATGAGACAGATATCCACAGACATTAATACAGCAATGAGACAGATATCCACAGACATCAATACGGCAATGAGACAGATATCCATAGGCAGTGAGACAGATATCCACAGACATTAATATGGCAATGAGACAGATATCCACAGACATTAATATGGCAACAAGCTGACTGTGTCAGTATAACAACATCTGTCAGTAAGGAAAACAGATTTATACCCTTTGGGGTCTTTGGAGGATTCATGGGAAGGTGGGTTCTGATAGCTACAAGTAAAGAGAGAAGGCAATCTGCATGGCCTCAAAGAGACCTGAATCTGTGGTTCTAAGAGAAGATGCGAAACTGTGTTTGAAAATCTTTTCTCCTGAAAGACAACAAAACTACATGCTTGGGTAAGAAAATCAATTGAAGCACGGTGGCGTATAAGTGCTGAGTTCCTTGGGAAGCCATTTGAAGGATGTACTGAACTGTTGGATCCTATGCCGCGGTGGTATGGTGGTAGCATTGTTACCTCACAGCAAGAGGTTCTCCCGTTCAATTCTTGGCTTGGCTTGGGAGTGCCTTCTGTATGGAGTCTGCATGTCCTCCCCGCGGTTGGGTAGCATTCGAAAGACATACGTGCGTAAATGGACGTGCCTTTATTGATGGTTGGGCATCGAGCTGACACCTCAGCTTTTCATAAAAATCTACTGCAAATCATTAGCGGACCAGAGTTCCGCTGTGGAGACCCCTTACCGGGAAAAAGCCGAAAGAGAAACAACAACAACAACTGAACTGTTGGATTCTGAACATTTTATTTGCATCGACTGGATTACTATGAGACCACACCTGTGAGAAAGCAGTTATATCACCAAATAAATCCAACATCAGAAAGAACCAAAAAAGTTTTATTGCAAAGCTTTCAGGTTACAAATACCCTTCCTCAGTGCTACTATTCTAACAATAAAAGTACACAGTTTAAATGGGAGTTTTTCTAAAACACATGATAACAGCCAGCCTATCACAACACATCCATTTATCCCACACCCCTTTGTTCTCCATTAAAACTTTTAAGAGCAATTTTTATAAACAATTCTATAAAGCATATATAAAAATCTAAATACATATGAATAAAGAAACTTTCAATCTATTACATATAAAACTTAATAATATTGACTACAAATTCTCAGCCTGCTTCTTAACTAATATCGGTTTCAAACTAACACCATTATTCAAACCAGGTAATAGATCTGCTTGTAGCCTAACTATCCATTCCTATTCTTTAGTTTCATCTATATTATTCCTCTTCCCACCCCTACTGTTACTACGTATTACATCAATGACTCTAAACTTAAATTGATGTTCCCGACCTGTATCTAAAATATGTTTACTTAAAGCATTAGTACTCACACTTCTCCTAATGTCTGATTTATGTTCCACTATGCTCTGTTCTGTCTTCATTTTCTTGTAGTTTTTCCAGCATAAAATGAGAAGCAGGATGTGCAAGAAGCTAAATATACCACATTAGTTTTATCACAGTTTGCTGAGCAGTACAAGGTGTATTCTTTATTAGTTAAAGGATGCCTAAAATATCATTTTCTGAATAGATGTCTGCACAACAGCTACAGTTTAGACATTTTGAAGTACCTGGTTTGTTTATAATATTCTTTTTATTATTAACTTGAAAAAAGTCCGTATAACATAGTTTTCTTTTTAAACTTTTTTGGTTTCTGTAGGCAAAATGTGATCTATCACCACAAATCTGTTGTAACTCGGGCATTGCATCAGGATTGTGCAATTCTTTTCAATAATTCTCATTACTTTATTAGTCTTTATTTTAAAAGTAGTTACAAATCTTATTTTATAATTTTATCAATTTTCGGTAATGAAGGCTTGATCTTACCATCTGTAAATATGGGTTTACTATTCCTGTATCTCTCAGTACAAACCTCTTCATAACCATCCCTCACCTTTCTTATATCATATCCACTTTCATAGAATTCTTGCATCATCTCTCCTGCCTGTTCTTTAAATATCTCATCTTCTGTGTTACGTCTAGACAGCCTGGTCATGCATACTTTGCTTATTAACATATCGATTTACTTATTAACATATCGATTTACTTATTAACATATCGATTTACTTATTAACATATTGGTTTACTTAACATATCGGTTTACTTATCAACATATCGGTTTACTTATTAACATATCAGTTTACTTATTAACATATCGGTTTACTTATTAACATATCGGTTTACTTGAACTTCATTCTTATGCACACTAGTCTCTATTTCTCTTTCTTTATTTCTTAATACTACATCTAGAAACATTATTGCCTCACTAGAACTCTCCATTTTAAATAAAAAAAAACTTGTGGTAGAGTTCAAGTAAATAACTTACTGATCCAGTTCTTGTACTGTGCCTTTTCCAATGAGGAAGCAGTCATCCACAAATCTTTGGTAAAAACAGAACATTATTATTCAAGACATTGTATAGGCTATAAATAAATTTATTTTCCCATTCATACAATACTGAATTGGCATAGGTATTTGCCATGGAGGTACCCATGGCAACCCCTGCCAACTGTAAATAAGATTCATTGTTGAAAAGGAAGATGTTTTTAGTCAATACTAATTCCAGTAATGTACAAATATTTTCTATATGTCTTGCCTGTACACTTATTTCTGTATTCAAAAATTCTCGGCTGGCTTCAACACCGTACTCATTCGATATTACCGTACGTAAATAGAGACGTGATATCAAAGGTGACAAATAAGTAATTCATAGTTTGATATCAGGAATACCACTCTTTCAACTTACATAAAAAGTCTGTTTTGTCTTTTAAAATGCTAGGACATTTTTCCAAATAAACATTTAACTGTCTCTGTAAATACATAGAAATAGGTTCAGTTATCCAACCACCCCCTAACCTCAGTGTGCCTGCCATAAAGCCCAGCAGCCCTGGGTCAATAAGCTACTGGCTGGCTGGTGTCTAGTTGCCCAGCCTGGGTTATCTGGGATAGCTCTGGTGAGTAATTGCTGGACGTAAAACCAACCAACCTGCCAAACATGAACTGAGAATTGCTATGCTTAATGTAGGTTCACTGACAGGATGCAGCTTTGAAGTGGATGACATGATGATACAGAGAAGGCTGTAGATGCTATGTATCCAAGAGACGAGATGGAAGGGCAGTGCAGCAAAGCAACTTGGCTTGGGATCCAGAGTCTACTACTCAGGTGGAGGGTAGTCTAGAAATGGTGAAGGAATTGTGGTAAGAGAGAGGCTTCAGAAGGCAGTAAGGGATATCATCAGAATTAATGACAGACTCATAGTAGTCAGACTCCAGTGTAATGATACGGCAATATTCATAATCTCACCCTATACCCCACAGTAGGGTTATGATACTGAGGAAAAGAGTGCATTCAGACAACAGTTGTGGGACCTACTAGATAAAGCAGGACAACATGAATTGTTGTTGATAATGGGTGACTTGAATGCACATATCAGGACAGACAGAACAGGATATGAGGACTGCCTTGGTCCACATGGGTGGGGCCACAGAAATGAAGAAGGAGAAGCCGTTCTAGATTTGTGTCTGGCAAATGGCTTGATAGTAGCCAACACATGGTTCAAAAAGAGACAGTCACAAGATCACATACAAGAGTAGTCAATATGCAACTCAGGTAGACTTGCTCCTAGTAAGGAAAAGGCACTGGGGTAGAATCCATGATTGCAAAGTCATCCGCAGTGAATTAGTCGGCCCACAGCATAAACCACTAGTCGCCACAATCAGCTGCAAGCAGTGGTCAGAGAAGGCACTAAGGTCAACAGAGACCAGGCTGAAGACCTGGAAGCTGACTGGAGAGAAATCACAGCAGTTCAAGGAATTACTCAGGGCTCTAGCACCCCAAGAAGAAGAGGAAACAGGTGGAGTTGAAGAAGAATGGCAGCGCCTAAAAACAGCATGTGTGAGGACTACAGAGAAGATATGTGGCCAAGCCAGGTATGGAAATAAGGTAAATAAGGAAAGCTGGTGGTGGAATGTAGAAGTCCAGGAAGTCATCAAAAGAAAGAAGGAGTGCAGGAAGAAGTGGGAGATAGAAAAGACTGACCAGGCTAGGAAGGACTACTGGATGGCTAACAAAGAAGCTAAGAAAGAAGTTGTAATAGCAAAGAATAGGGCATCGGAGACACTGTACCAGCTTCTGGAAAGTGACTCAGTAAGGGGCACAAAGAAACTATATCAAATTTTCAGGCAAAGACAGAAATATAAAGAAGATAGTCAGACACCCTTCATAAGGGATGCCAGCAACAACCTGCTCACCAGTCCAGAGGACATCAAAGACAGATGGAAGGAGTATTTCCAGCAGCTTCTGAATGAGGAAAACCCCACAGAGGTTGTGCTGCCCTGGAAACAGCCTACAATGAGAGAAGAAGAAGAGCCCACCCTAGAAGAAGTAAGAACAGCACTAAGGAAAATGAAGTCAGGGAAAGCAGCAGTCTCAGATAAGGTCACAGTAGATATGATAAAGATGCTGGGTGAGATAGGGGAGAAATGGCTCCTGAGGGTACTAATAGCAGTGTGGAGAGAAAGGCATATCCCAGATGACTGAAGAATAAGCAAACTCATGCCAGTGTATAAGAACAAAGAGGACATCCACAACTGTGGGCAGTACAAAGACATCAAACTCCTGTCACATTACATGAAAGTTCTGGAGAGGGTGATTGACAAATGGATACGCAGAGTAGTAGAATATAAGATGGGAGATGAGCAGTTTGGATTCAGATCAAAATGCAGCATAATTTACCGTTTGTTTGCATTGAGGCAGATACTTGAGAAGAAGCTAGATATGAGGAGAGAGTCCAACTGGGCATTCCTAGACTTGGAAAAAGCATATGGGAAGGTCCCAAGAAAGCTGATCTGGGCAGTACTATGGTGGTTTGAAGTCCCAGAAACATTGGTAGAATTAGTGCAGGCTATGTACAAGGACCCAATGACTCAAGTACAAAGAGTGTTCGGCCTCAGAGAAGGATTCCCAGTGGGAGTGAGTGTACATCAGGGTTCAGTTCTGAGCCCACTGCTGTTCATACTGGTGCTGGACTACATTAGCAAACAGGTTGGAGGGGACGGATCAACAAAGCTGCTGTATGCAGACAGTGTGGCAGTACAGGCAGACTTCAGCAAAGGACAGGAGAATGGAATGCAAATCTGAAGGCACATGGGATGAAACTAAGCACAGATATGACGGTGGTAATGGTAGCAAATTGGGGAATCAGAAGAAGATGAGAATAGAGATAGAAGGGAAGAACAGGTAAACAGCTTCAAGTATCTGGGAGGGGTAGTTGAGGAGAAGGGTAGTCTGAATGAAGAGGTCAAAGCTAATATCAGAGGGGCTGCAGCCAACTGGACTAGAATATCAGGTGTAGTCTATGACAGAAGAATGCCAAAGAAGCTGAAAAGTAAGGTGTACAAGACAGTGGTGTGACCAGTACTAAGTAAGGTGTACAAGACAGTGGTGTGATTAGTACTAAGTAAGGTGTACAAGACGGTGGTGCGATTAGTACTAAGTAAGGTGTACAAGACAGTGGTGCGACTAGTACTAAGTAAGGTGTACAAGACAGTGGTGCGACTAGTACTAAGTAAGGTGTACACGACAGTGGTGCGATTAGTACTAAGTAAGGTGTACAAGACAGTGGTGCGACTAGTACTAAGTAAGGTGTACAAGACAGTGGTGTGACTATTACTAAGTAAGGTGTACAAGACAGTGGTGCGACTAGTACTAAGTAAGGTGTACAAGACAGTGGTGAGACTACTACTAAGTAAGGTGTACAAGACAGTGGTGCGACTAGTACTAAGTAAGGTGTACAAGACAGTGGTGCGACTAGTACTAAGTAAGGTGTACAAGACAGTGGTGCGACTAGTACTAAGTAAGGTGTACAAGACAGTGGTGCGATTAGTACTAAGTAAGGTGTACAAGACAGTGGTGCGATTAGTACTAAGTAAGGTGTACAAGACAGTGGTGTGACCAGTAGTAAGTAAGGTGTACAAGACAGTGGTGTGATTAGTACTAAGTAAGGTGTACAAGACAGTGGTGTGATTAGTACTACTGTATGGCACAGAAACCTGGGCAGTAAAGGCAGGACAGTTGAAGAAACTAGAGGTGATGGAAATGAAGTGCCTGAGAAGGGTGGTAGGATGTACACTGTGGGAAAGATGAAGAAATGAGGACATAAGAGCAGAAGCCAAAGTAGCTCCAATAGCAGAAAAGATCAAAGAGAACAGATTACTGTGGTTTGGGAACTTGTAGAAAAGCAGAAGACAATCTGGTGAGGAAGATTTGGGACAGACAGGAAGAAGGTAAGAGGAAGCGAGGGCGTCCAGCAAAGAGGTGAATGGATTGTGTGAAAGAAGATCTGCGACAGTCAGGAATGAGTGTTGAAGAAGGCAGGAGTGTGGCACTGAATCGTGAGAGGTGGTGACAGTTAATACGATACCCCGACCTTATGTATAAAAATTGGAAAAGGGGGGGTGATGATGATGCCAATTATAGTTTGCAGACAAGTTTGCAATTTACAAACTGTAAAGGAATGGGGTCCATGCCTCCATTACAGGTGTAATATATGGGACAGCAAGTGCAGACCACTGTCACCTAGTAATTATCACAATAGCCTATCAGTCAAAAGTGCTGAGTCAATATGACATAGTAAATCAACACTACAAGCATGGTCTGTACAGAAATAAAACAAAGGAACAGTGTTACATGCAGTATGTACAGGAATGAAACTAAGGAACAGTGTTATATACATTATGTACGGGAATAAAACCAAGGAACATTATTATATACAGTATGTAAAGGAATAAATTTAAGGCAAAGTGTAAAGGAATAAAACTAAGGAACAGTGTTACATATTTTATGTACAGGAATAAAACTAACAGAGCTCTGTACAGCATGTACAGGAATAAAACTAAGGAACAGTGTTGCATGCAGTACATACAGGAATAAAACTAAGGAACAGTGTTCTATACAGTACGTAAAGGAATAAAACTAAGGAATAGTGTTACATGCAGTATATACAGGAATAAAACTAAGGAACAGTGTTCTATACAGTACGTAAAGGAATAAAACTAAGGAATAGTGTTACATGCAGTATATACAGGAATAAAACTAAGGAACAGTGTTAGATGCAGTATGTACAGGAAGAAAACTAAGGAACAGTGTTCTATATGGTATGTACAGGAATAAAACTAAGGAACAGTGTTACATACAGTACGTAAAGGAATAAAACTAAGGAATAGTGTTACATGCAGTATATACAGGAATAAAACTAAGGAACAGTGTTCTATACAGTACGTAAAGGAATAAAACTAAGGAATAGTGTTGCATGCAGTATATACAGGAATAAAACTAAGGAACAGTGTTAGATGCAGTATGTACAGGAAGAAAACTAAGGAACAGTGTTACATGCAGTATATACAGGAATAAAACTAAAGAACAGTGTTCTATACAGTACGTAAAGGAATAAAACTAAGGAATAGTGTTACATGCAGTATATACAGGAATACAACTAAGGAACAGTGTTACATACATTATGTACAGGAATAAAACTAAGGAACAGTGTTAGATGCAGTATGTACAGGAAGAAAACTAAGGAACAGTGTTCTATATGGCATGTACAGGAAGAAAACTAAGGAACAGTGTTACATGCAGTATATACAGGAATAAAACTAAAGAACAGTGTTCTATACAGTACGTAAAGGAATAAAACTAAGGAATAGTGTTACATGCAGTATATACAGGAATAAAACTAAGGAACAGTGTTCTATACAGTACATAATGGAATAAAACTAAGGAATAGTGTTACATGCAGTATATACAGGAATAAAACTAAGGAACAGTGTTACATACATTATGTATAGGAATAAAACTAAGGAACAGTGTTACATACAGTATGTAAAGGAATAAAACTAAGGAACAGTGTTACATGCAGTATATACAGGAATAAAACTAAAGAACAGTGTTCTATACAGTACGTAAAGGAATAAAACTAAGGAATAGTGTTACATGCAGTATATACAGGAATAAAACTAAGGAACAGTGTTCTATACAGTACATAATGGAATAAAACTAAGGAATAGTGTTACATGCAGTATATACAGGAATAAAACTAAGGAACAGTGTTAGATGCAGTATGTACAGGAAGAAAACTAAGGAACAATGTTCTATATGGTATGTACAGGAAGAAAACTAAGGAACAGTGTTACATGCAGTATATACAGGAATAAAACTAAAGAACAGTGTTCTATACAGTACGTAAAGGAATAAAACTAAGGAATAGTGTTATATGCAGTATATACAGGAATAAAACTAAGGAACAGTGTTACATACATTATGTACAGGAATAAAACTAAGGAACAGTGTTAGATGCAGTATGTACAGGAAGAAAACTAAGGAACAGTGTTCTATATGGTATGTACAGGAAGAAAACTAAGGAACAGTGTTACATGCAGTATATACAGGAATAAAACTAAGGAACAGTGTTACATACATTATGTATAGGAATAAAACTAAGGAACAGTGTTACATACAGTATGTAAAGGAATAAAACTAAGGAACAGTGTTACATGCAGTATATACAGGAATAAAACTAAAGAACAGTGTTCTATACAGTACGTAAAGGAAGAAAACTAAGGAACAGTGTTACATGCAGTATATACAGGAATAAAACTAAAGAACAGTGTTCTATACAGTACATAAAGGAATAAAACTAAGGAATAGTGTTACATGCAGTATATACAGGAATAAAACTAAGGAACAGTGTTCTATACAGTACATAATGGAATAAAACTAAGGAATAGTGTTACATGCAGTATATACAGGAATAAAACTAAGGAACAGTGTTACATACATTATGTATAGGAATAAAACTAAGGAACAGTGTTACATACAGTATGTAAAGGAATAAAACTAAGGAACAGTGTTACATGCAGTATATACAGGAATAAAACTAAAGAACAGTGTTCTATACAGTACGTAAAGGAATAAAACTAAGGAATAGTGTTACATGCAGTATATACAGGAATAAAACTAAGGAACAGTGTTCTATACAGTACATAATGGAATAAAACTAAGGAATAGTGTTACATGCAGTATATACAGGAATAAAACTAAGGAACAGTGTTAGATGCAGTATGTACAGGAAGAAAACTAAGGAACAATGTTCTATATGGTATGTACAGGAAGAAAACTAAGGAACAGTGTTACATGCAGTATATACAGGAATAAAACTAAAGAACAGTGTTCTATACAGTACGTAAAGGAATAAAACTAAGGAATAGTGTTACATGCAATATATACAGGAATAAAACTAAGGAACAGTGTTACATAAATTATGTACAGGAATAAAACTAAGGAACAGTGTTAGATGCAGTATGTACTGGAAGAAAACTAAGGAACAGTGTTCTATATGGTATGTACAGGAAGAAAACTAAGGAACAGTGTTACATGCAGTATATACAGGAATAAAACTAAAGAACAGTGTTCTATACAGTACGTAAAGGAATAAAACTAAGGAATAGTGTTACATGCAGTATATACAGGAATAAAACTAAGGAACAGTGTTCTATACAGTACATAATGGAATAAAACTAAGCAATAGTGTTACATGCAGTATATACAGGAATAAAACTAAGGAACAGTGTTACATACATTATGTACAGGAATAAAACTAAGGAACAGTGTTACATACAGTACGTAAAGGAATAAAACTAAGGAACAGTGTTACATGCAGTATATACAGGAATAAAACTAAAGAACAGTGTTCTATACAGTACGTAAAGGAATAAAACTAAGGAATAGTGTTACATGCAGTATATACAGGAATAAAACTAAGGAACAGTGTTCTATACAGTACACAATGGAATAAAACTAAGGAATAGTGTTACATGCAGTATATACAGGAATAAAACTAAGGAACAGTGTTACATGCATTATGTACAGGAATAAAACTAAGGAACAGTGTTACATACAGTACGTAAAGGAATAAAACTAAGGAACAGTGTTACATACAGTACGTAAAGGAATAAAACTAAGGAACAGTGTTACATACATTATGTAAAGGAATAAAACTAAGGAACAGTGCTATATACTGTATTAGATTGCTGTGCAAACAAGCATGTGTGGGCACAACCACTAATAGAAGTCCCACAAAATAGTGATGTCATCAATATTTGACTAGTAGCAGATAATTTGAGACCTGATCTAAGTATTATAAAGTATTATCCACAGTTATCATCATGAAGACAGATGCAATGGTGGATAAGAATTACACTTAACCATAAGCATGGAACCACAGGGGGTTGTAGCAGAGGTAGTACTGTGGGATGGTTACTAGTAAGTCACATACAACATCTTAAAGATAATGGTGCTTGTGTATTCATTTATAGTGTCCCAGGGGAGGTTCACCCTTGTTACACAGATTCTCACTGATGTTTGGAAAAGTAATTGCAACAGTAGTAGTAGTAGTTGTAGTAGCAGTACTAGTAGTAGTAGTAGTAGTAGTAGTAGTAGTAGTAGTAGTAGTAGTAGTAGTAGTAGTAGTAGTAGTAGTAGTAGTAGTAGTAGTAGTAGTAGTAGTATCAGTAGTAGTAGTAGTAGTAGTACTAGTAGTAGTAGTAGTAGTAGTATCAGTGGTAGTAGTAGTGGTAGTGCTAGTGGTAGTAGTAGTAGTAGTAGTGGTATCAGTAGTAGTAGTAGTGGTGCAGTAGTGGTAGTAGGGGTAGTACTAGTACTGGTACTGGTAGTGGTATTAATAGTAGTGGTAGTAGCAGTAGTGGTAGTAGTAGTAGTAGTAGTACTAGTAGTAGTAGTAGTAGTAGTACTAGTAGTAGTAGTAGTAGTAGTAGTAGTAGTAGTGGTAGTAGTAGTAGCAGTCTCCTACAGAGGCTTTTTTTCCTTCAGCATGATTCAGAATCAACATGCCACCATGTCTGGAAAAGTAGCATGACTTCCTTTTTATGAGATGAGCTACTGTTCAGGATAGTGTATGAGAGCGACTGAGCAAACTACGTTTGTGGGACTATGTACTATCCTCACTTGACGGGTAATCATTTGTGTTCCGCTGCAGCTGTTTTTCCCTGGCTCTGTATGCATATAATATGCCTAAATATGTACATTGCGATAGACAAACTACCTCTAATTTTGACAAGTACTCTCCCAGACATTTCCTGTAAAGTGGATACAGTGAAAAATGAAAGTCAGTATTAATGTCCTTAAATCAATCAGCAGATATACTTAACCGCTGTTACTGTACTTTGAAATACATATCATGATTAGGCACAGACATTCTTTTCCTTGAAAATGCAGTTCTCTCCTTTTAGGATCAGCTCAGAAATTCAGCATCACACTGTCTTTGTTTAACTGTGTATGTCTACAGTCTGATAATTATATAAATATTTTCTACATAACCAGCCAGCTGCCTACTACAGAGAACACTCAACACAGTGATTCAAGGTGAAAATACACATTAGAGCAAAACAGCAGTGACTAAGGATAGGAGAAAGATAATAACTTACAAAGTGGCTGATTTGTGAAATATACTAGTACCAGTGGAATCTCTTAGATTTTAACTTTCTAGCTAGCCAGCTCCTGCTGACATTACTTGTACACCTACATGTACTATTTACTGTGTGGATGTGTTTCGTTTGTAGTGCATACGAAACATTTATTACATTTGTAGTGCATCCCTAGTATAACTAATGTAAATGGAGGGGAAAGCATTTTGTACTTTTACTCAAATTCAGAAAGCACATTTTAGCTAGCCTCTGTATTGCTTTAGTGGTTGGAGTATCTGCACTTGAGAAAGCACAGTTTTCTTCATTTTTCTTGCTTGATTAATCATATTTCTGCTTGTGCTGGATAATTTGAGAACAGCATCAACAGAGAATTGGGAACCAGTTCTCGTTGCCGTGGTGATTATCTGCTACGGCGCCACATGCAATCAGTACATTGTCTCTTGCAGGATTTTACTCTGCTGCGGCATATACCACAGATTTATATCTTCAGATGCATTCAGCTGCCTCTGCCTTCCTTCAGCACTGCATTTCATTGACAAAACAACATTCTGTAATGAGGGAGCTTGTGTAGGAACGTGTCCTTTAGGAGCAAAGGACAGGAGGAGTGGGAAGGAAAGGTTCATTGCTTTACTTCCTTCAGTACTGTGACATTCATCAGAGACTTAGTAAAGTCATTTAGTCTTAAGGCAACTTCAGAGTCTGCAGATATTTTAAGAAAATGTACTGCAGCCAATAAATATTCACTATAAAAACGCCATTTCTGAGGTACATATTCTCATGGGATATCCATACTTTGCTTCTGTATCATTTCATTTATTTCACCTGTTTCTGCCTTTTTCACAGTTTCTCCAACTCTGTTGTTCAGTAAGATTTGTATATTTACTCCAGTCACACTCGCTTTATAAAGTATGAGACTGACAAGAGGATTAAAACATGTTAGCTCTCCAGTTAAAATAATTGCGGTCCTTAATTTAATGTTTTTCTTAGGCTATTTGTGCACATAACTAACACCATCCAGTTTTTATAAAGTAACTGATTTTGCTAAAACTTTACAGATGATTGTATGGGTAATCATTTGTTGACAGTGTTCCAACAACCATTGTTGTTTGTTTTACCTCAAAGTGCAAAAAATAACATAAATAAAAAAAAATAGAAGTAACCATTTGGAAAAAGCATCCAGCCTCGGCAGACAACAGTCAAAAACTTGATTCACGTTAAAAATACTCATTAGAGAAAAAAAGCAAAAACTGAGAGTAGGAGAAAGTTAACAACATACAATGTGGCTAATTTGTTAAATATACTTTTAAAAAGTAAGAAAGGTCTTCTCAGGATAGCTTTGTCATTCACGGCTTATTCCTCTCTCAGTGCTGTACAAGCAAATTATAATGTTTAAATTGCTGGAGCAAGAGATTGTTACTGGGATACTGAATGACTATATTGTGTTGCTTTACTTTATTATTATTTTTAAAACTACATCGGCCTCTGTCCACATAACACATTTAAAGATTATACAGCAAACAAACAGTCACACTAACTAGTGTGATTAAATACCAAGGAAACAGGAAATCATTGCTGCTTCACATGACTCTGTCTGCTTGAATGGTTTTCTTCATTATCTTGCATTGCCCTCGCTTATGCACAGGTCAAATCAGCAATAATTTATTACCCTCTACTGAAGGCAGATGTTCATGATATCAATCTGCAGGGAAGAGCTGCTTTCAAACAGGAGGAAAGAGTGACTCAGAATGTGATGAAACCCCCCCTGGAGATGGCAATATATGCACAGGAAGTTTTGGATGTGAAAGGAAATATGTACAGTACAGGAAGTGTGAGTAACCAGCTCACAACAATTTGCGATATGCATGTACCAGAAATGTTAGAGCCCCCCAAGGGTACCTGCAAAAGATTCCATTCATATAGATGCATAGAAAGCTTCATCCCTCTGGATTTCCCAACTGGTATGTACATGAGCATGCATCTTATCTTCCCCTCCTCTTGATACATAGGATGTATGTGTAGGAAACTTCATTAGTCCCCCAGTCACCAGTGATACCTCATGTTTCATATATGAGCATTGCATGTACTTCTGGAAAGATACATCTCTAATAAAGAGATACCCACAGGACCTTTAATGAACTTCCAACCCAAAACATTATGAGAGAATTTGTCATAATAGCAATAAATAACTAGCAGGTCTTTATCAGTTTGTCGAGGACTAATTACAGTGAATGGCTGTTCATTGAACTGAAATCACTGAATGGCCATTCATTGAATGTTCACATCAGTGAATGTTTTTCCCAGGGAAGAAAATGACTTGGCCAACATACAGAAATTTGCCCTTTTCCCCCTGTAGTGTGATCTCAGAGTTGATATATATATATATATATATATATATATATATATATATATATATATATATATATATATATATATATATATCAACTCTGAGACAGCCTTAAAACAGCCTTCCTTGAACTGTACTGCTGATCTAACCAGCGTATTCTATATCTAAAAAGCTCAGCTCTACTTGACTCCTAAGTAGACTATTCTCTATCTGTAAAGCCTAGCACTTGCTCCTAAAGTATTTTTTTACTTGATATAGCACTTTTAGTATACATAGTACCCCACCAGCCAAAAACCCCTTTTCGATCACCCACATCCCCCGGAGTCTTTTAAAGTCCTTGTCTATTCCTTCTAGCATGTCGAGGGATCAGTTGCTAGTGTCCTCTCCTGCTCAGCTGGTGAACCTGGGAATATTGAGGCAATGTTACAATTGTCAGGAACAAAAAATCAGAGCCAGCAAACGGTGACTGAATAAAAAGTTGTATTGAACAAGATCACAGCATATTGTGACAAAAACAAACCGGTTTCGGCTGGCAAAGCACAGCCTTCTTCAGTGTACAGCTGTTCAATACAACTTTTTATTCAGTCACCGTTTGCTGGCTCTGATTTTTTGTTCCTGAGTGTTGGTGTTTCTTGAGCCTTGCAATTGCTACCGTGCAGGAGGTTTCTTGTTTAATGTTAAAATTGTCTCATGTACACGGACAACCCTCTCCTTCTCCCACAAAACACAAATACATGCGAGAGATGCAACTATATAGCCAAACTGGAGGCTGAGCTCTCTCAACATAGGACTGGTAAGACCAGACAGGAGGAGAAGGTAACCACACACAACACAAACCCAGTCTCACATAGTACTATCACAACTTCAAATCATACACATAAATACACAAAGACATACTCGGAGGCTCTGATCAAAAATCTACCAAAACAGCAGAGGCCACCAAAGCAGACACCCAAACAACTGCCACCTCAGGACACAACACATGCAACACATAGACCACATAGTCAGTGTGCCAAACAGTCACAGCCCTTAAGGCCAAACACAATGCCAGACACACTCGTCATTGGTGACTCCATAGTCAGACACACTGACGTCCCGCTCACCAGATTGAGCAAGGAAAAGGTCACAGTAAGCTGCCTGTCGGGCGCTAGAATCCGCCACATAATGCAAGCACTCAGGTCTCTCAACAGCAGGCACAAGTACGACTCTGTCATTGTCCACGCTGGTGTGAACGACCTGAGACGTACCTCCTTGCACTACATGAAAAGAGACATAGAGGAGCTCTCTGATTATGTAGCCCAGGCAGGTATGACCCTGACCTTGAGCAGTATCCTACCTTCACCAAGAATGATGCCGCAATACAGAGACAAGATGATCAGCTTTAATAATTGGCTTAAACTCTGGTGTCATTCAAAGGGGATCCAGTGTCTGTCTGCCTGGGATGACATGCTGGACAAGCCACACTGCTTTGCAAGGGACGGCTTGCACCTGTCAGCCCTGGGCTTCCGGATATTGGCAAAGGCTCTTCCCACCCCCATAGTGCCTTTTTTAGGCAAGGCTCAAATTCTAAACCTACCACCCTAGATCACAAAAAAGGAAAAAAACTAAGGGTAATGCTGCTCAATGCCAGAAGTCTCAACCTCAAGATGCACGCACTCGAGGCCCTTCTCAGTATGGAGAACATCGATGTCTGTGCTGTGACTGAAACCTGGTTCAAGGCTCCCGAGAGCACCCCGGAACTATCAGGCTTTGCCTCATATCATGCGTTCCGGCCCCAAAATCCGGACAACACCAAGAAAGGAGGGGGGGTGTCTATATTCATCAAGGACACCCACACCTCAAGGTTGGTGGCAACGAACGATGCATCGGAGACCATCCAGGTGCAATTAACCATAGGCAAGACTGCTCTGTAATTTGTAGCATGTTACAGGCCACTCTCTCAATCTCAGGAACCTCACATAGCTTTCCTGAAAACACTGGAAGGGATAAATGTATCTCCAAACATCATCATACTAGGTGATTTCAACTACCCGAATATAGACTGGGATCACTACTCAAGCCCCAACACTCTAGCCCAAAGGTTCCTAGAGTTCATAAACTCAAATGCCATGGAACAACTAGTCACCATCCCCACAAGAGGAGATAACATACTAGATCTCATCATCACGAACATGGGGTCACAATGTTCAACACCAGAAGTATACCCCTCACTGGTGAGATCAGACCATAAACTAATCTCACTGGAAGTCCACATCCCGCCCCCACCTGAGATAAAAAAGACCACAGTGAAGAACTTCTCAAAAGCCGACTTCACACTTCTAAAGACTAGTGTGGTCTCTTTTAAGGCCCCGAGACTGCGGAAACCATTACTCAAGCCGCTGAATCACTTACAAATGCCTTCTACCAGCACCTACAGGACTGCATGGATCAGGCAATCCCAAACAAAACAAAGACTCTTTGTACCAAAGGCAAGCGTCCAGTCTGGTGGACCCCAGCCATAAACAAGCTCTACAACAAAAGGAGGAAGCTACTACAAGACAGAGCAAAATCCTTAAAAGGGAAAACACCCTTGATCATTATAAGTAAAAAACTAAGATCTCTCATAAAATCATCCAAGGCAAATTTTGAGAGAAAAGTCGCTAAGGACTCAAAGGACAATCATAAGGCCTTCTTTAGCTATGTTAGAAACCTGGGAGGAAACTCCCAGATATGCTCAGAATTAGTTCAAAATGATGTAAAAATTACTGAACCTACATACATTGCCAACATACTGGCTGACAGGTTCAGTGCAAACTTCTCCCCCCCCTCCCCCGCAAAAGGTGAGATATCTATACCAGAGAATTATAGCCCCCCAAACATCTCTAGCGCTCAGGTGAGAACTGCTCTCTCCAAGGCAAAAAACACAGCATCCATGGGACCAGATGGTGTCCCTGGATGTGTGCTCCATGAACTCAATGAGGAATTAAACCCGCAGTTAGGGCAGCTGTTTAATCTTAGCCTCACCTCAGGATACATGCCTAAGGAGTGGCGTATGGCAACTGTGGTCCCACTTCACAAAGGCGGTGCCTCCACCGACCCGGGAAATTATCGTCCCATCAGCTTGACAAGCTTGATCTGCAAAGTTATGGAGAGGATCATAATGGAACTCATAAATAAAGACATAGGAGACTTGCAGACTTTGGATCCGACCCAGTTTGGCTTTGTCAAAGGCAGATCATGCCCTTTAAACTTGGTTGACTTTTTCAAAACAGTCACCAAGGCCATTGATGAGGGAAAGGCAGTCCACACAGTCTACCTCAACCTGGCAAAGGCTTTCGACACAATACCACACTCAGGTATCATTGAAAAACTCATCAGCTTAAATGTAAACCCATACGTCACAAGATGGGTTGCAAACTGGCTAAGTGACAGAACCCACAGGGTCAGAGTTGCTGGCGCCATGTCAGACTCAAAGCCTGTCACAAGTGGTGTCCCACAGGGCTCAGTCCTGGGCCCTCTCCTGTTCGGCATCTACTTTTCAGAAGTACAAGCAAACACAGGAGGATTATGGCTGACAAAATTTGCAGATGACTGCAAACTGGGCGCCATAGTTGAGAACACATCTGACACAGATATCCTCCAGAAGGGTCTTATAGAAATGGATAAATGGTGCCAGAGCCATGGCCTAAAGTTAAACGCCAAAAAATGCATAGTCATACCCTTCGGGAAAAACAAGGTTACCCCTAGCTACCATATAGGTGGCAACCCACTAAGCACAGAAGAGGTTATCAGGGATCTGGGGACCCAGGTTGACAGTAACCTTTCATTTGACACTCACGTTGCCAAAGTAGTTAGGAAGACCTTCTACATTGCCCACCTGATCATGAAGGGATTCACATCTAGATCAAGGGAAGTCATCGTCCCACTGTGCTCATCACTCATCAGACCAATGATTGAGTACAATGCCCCATTCGGAATGTATCTGACACGACACCTGCAGCAACTGGAAAGGCCCCAAAAGTTCCTCACCAAAAGGATAAAGGGTCTCAAAAATATGTCCTATGCTGCCCGACTGAAGAAACTTCAGCTCTATTCAGTCGCCACCGTCTGCTCAGAGGTGACCTGTGCCTGACATACAGGGCCATGTCCAACCCAGAATTGATGAACATGCTTCACCTCAGAAAATCTAGATCCCTCAGAACTACAAGGGCGGGAGACTTAAACCTTGACACGGTTATTAATAGGACATGCTGGAGGGACAGATTCATCACCCAGAGACTCCCTATGCTGTGGAACAAAATCCCGGTACATGTGAGGCAGAGCACCTCGCTGGCTTTGTTCAAGAGAAATCTTGACCAATGGATGGGAGATCGCAGATATACCCCAGGGATTATCTCAGTGTCACTGCTTGACAGAGGCACAGCAAAATAATGGGCATAGTATCCTCCAAACTAAAGGGGTGGCGAAAGCCACAAAACTCTGGGCTAGGCTTATAAATGCCCTTGGGCAGATAGCCTAGTATGAACCTATGAACCTATGACTTTGGTGTGTTTCATGTACTGTGGTGTGTGTGTTGGTTGGTTTGTTGGCCTGGGAAAAAAGTTCTCTGATGTGAACATTTGATGAACAGCCATCCGATGATTTCAGTTCATTGAAAAGAGTTCATTGTAATTAGTCCTCGACAAACTGATAGACCCACTACTTATTCATTATTATTTTGGCAAATTCTCTCATAATGTTTTGGGGAGAAGTTCATTAAAGGTCCTGTGGGTATCTCAAGGAACTTATATAAACCTGCTCCATAAGCCGTTCACTGTAATTAGACTTCAGTGAACTGATATAGACCTGTATGAAGCATTTCTTCAGTAAATGATTCTCAGCATGATGTATGTATAAAATGTAAGCTTGGCCCCACCTACAGATACACATTTGGCTCATGTATATCCAATGAGAGACTGAAGGAAGGACATTAACTATCTGTGTATATATATATATATATATATATATATATATATGTGTTATAACAATGTAACCTAGTACCAAGCAAATGTAGTTTTCCAGCCTTAATGGTAGTGCACACTTTCCTTAAGGAAGAGCAAAGCAAAAACAGGGAGAACTAGTTGTATAGGTATGATATTGGCATATGAATTACTAAAATAGACTGCTGTCATAACTTCTTATGTAAGATCCTTGTCAAAGGTCAGTTTGTATTTTTCTTGCTGAACTATCTCCTGCAGGAAGAACTCCTACCTCCATCACAATGCTGCTTCCTTTTCTCCCGTAGTACTAACAATGCACTTCTAACCTGTGTAGATACTGTCAATAAAGCTAGAGGTAATGACAAACTAGTCTTCTCCTTATGTCTAGACTTGTTGGAAGTATCAGTTGATCAAGTTTTCAGAAACTCGAATTCCATATGGTCTAAACACTATGATCGAGTTTTTGAAAACTCAAAGCTTTTGAATGGAGATCATGGTACAGCGAGGATCAGGAAATTTACCCTTTTCCTCACTGCAGTTTAAATAATTATAACACGTTAGACATAATATAAAAATCATTGGTTAAGAATCAGTACAAGTTATATGACAATAATTTAATTTTTAGAGAAATTTAAGACAATATGTAGAGAAATTAAAGGTAAGTTAGTCTAAAACAAACAAGAACTCCAATATGAAGTGAGAGAAAAATCAGGCTTGTGGTATATTTAGAGAGAAAGTCAGGGAAGAGACTTTGATAGAAGTAAGGAAGTAAGTGCAGGAGGTAGAGTAAGGAGGAAGAAGGATTGAAAAGGTACTTGTTCACATGTAGGGATACACTTTAACATTCCCACCAGGCATCCACATAATACAATATGCAGATGACTCCAAACACATATGCATATCTGATAACCTGGCACACCTTCAAAAAATTATTCAGGAACCTTTAACAGCCGCTGGAACTGGACTTTGTAACTTACAACTCATGCTCACCCCCCACCACCACCCAAAACCCCCCCAAAAAACAAAGTACTACTTTTTTCCCCAAATCCTCCCTATCATGAAAAAAACAGAGTTTAAAATCCTCTCTCTTAGAAATACAATAATTAAAGTCACTTCTTATAACAGATTATTAGGGAAGATAGTGGATGACAATCTTAAATGTACCCTGCATATACAAAATTACATAAAGGACTCACCAAAAACTAGGGATACTTTCCAGAGCAAAACACTTGATCAACAAAGCAACTAAAACTAAGTTTGCCATACCATACTTCCTTAACTCATTACTTTATGGTGCTCCCATCCTCATAAAACTCAAAACATTAACAATGCTATCATAAACTGGCTACATTTGCAGTAAACTACCCTAACAGCACTAAAAAGCATAAATTAGTTAGCATTACCCATCAACTAACACATACACAGTTTCTTACCACCTATAAAATTATCAGTCATCCTTTCGTTTGTCCAGAACTAGATACATTCTACACAACTGTGTTTCCAATTGGTCATTATAATCCAATGATCAAAAACTTCTCTCTGTCCCCAAACCTATCAAATCTGCTGGGCATGGTCTGCACTCATGTTGGTAAGGCCTGGAACATCTTAACCGCATCCATCAGGTCAATACCCCACCCCCAGTTCTTTAAAACTATTCTGAAAGACTTGGTCACACCTAGGATAAACTATATTCCTGAATATGAACAAGTACCTGTTCGTATCTCACACCTCCTTACTTTACCCCCTTCACGTAGTTCACTTGGTCTCTCTCCTTTGACTATCATGTCATAGCCTTGCTTCTTCTCTCACTTTATACTGCAATTCCTGTTTGTATTATACTAACTTACCTTTAATGTCTCTGTAAACTGGCTAAAAGTTTTGTAAATATTAAAGCATTGCCATATAAATTGAATCTATGCTTAACCAATCTGTTTACGTCATATCTAATTTGACGTAACTTTTGAACTAATGATGTGTCTGTACTATTTTTGAAGATTGTAAACTTATTGTGTTTGTAATACATTGGAACTTTTCTCTCCAGGCCTATGGTGAAAACAGACACCTACCCAGTTTGACTTTTTCTGTAATTAGTTGTCAATAAATAAATATTAAAAATAAGAAAAGAAGATTGAAGCTGGTATTGCTTTTTTTTAGACCATGGTTAAAATAAGAGATGAGAGCTTTCATCCTTATCAAAACTTCATCAGATCTAAGTACATGTGTATGTGTAAATGGACATATATATATATATATATATATATATATATATATATATATATATATATATATATATATATATATATATATATATATATATATATATATACACAAATATACACACATTAATATATATATATATATATATATATATGTGTGTGTGTGTGTGTGTGTGTGTGTGTATATATATATATATATATATATATATATATATATATATATATATATATATGTATACACACACACACACACACACACACACACACACACACACACACACACACACACGCACACACACAGCTTGATTACATATTTTTGGTCTGGCATGACTGTGCTTATGTATGGCCCATCTCTGATCCTTTTCCCTCTCCTCACCACTGTGTTATCTGAGCTGCCTTATAGCTTATCTTACTACTTCATGTGAGGGAAATTTGCTTTCTTGCTTCTCTTCTCAAAGACTTCCTAGACACACACAGTTGCCAAGTCTGAATTTCATCTTTCCCCTTAGCGGCAAATTCTTGTTTTGAGTTTTGATAACTACCACACTCCTTCCCACTCATTACAACATTTCACACAGAGTTTAGCCTCACTGCAATTTGTTTTATTGGATTCACTTCATAACACTGAAAGCTCAAAATACTGAAACTCAAAACACTGAAAACACATATCATACATATACTGAGTTTAAACAGCATAAATCATAGCACTTTCCACCAAGTGTAAGCAGGGGGGCAAGCACCCCTGCACCCCCCATGTGGGGAGCTGCGCCCTCCGCACCCCCTGCTACTTATACATATCAACTCCAAGATTGCACAATAAGTGCATTGATAAGGAGTAGACAGCACCAATGCCAATACAAATGCAAACTCTGGATGTAGCACTGTGTCAGTCGTTTTCATTGAATGTGTTCTAAGTGCTTTTGGATTAATGCTTTTGCTGTAAATTACATGTTTTATACGGAGAACAGGAAAGTATATATTACTTGTTACTGCTATGTATGACTTAGATCTGATGAA
Organism: Protopterus annectens; assembly: GCF_019279795.1. Lineage (NCBI taxonomy): Eukaryota > Metazoa > Chordata > Ceratodontiformes > Protopteridae > Protopterus > Protopterus annectens. The sequence continues at coordinate 354,869,364 of NC_056743.1, read as the reverse complement.
GCTCTGACAAGGGAAAACGTGCACATCTCTTGTTTTACCTTAATAAACCATGGTTTAAACAAACAATACCAGCTTGAATCATGTTTCCTAATTTTTAATAAGAATGTAAAGTGATTTTTGACACAAATCCTACATAAGAAGTTATGACAGCAGTCTATATTAATAACTCAAATGCCAGTATTGTTCCTAAATGAATAGTTTTCCCCATGTAAAAATATAACGATACAGGTTTATTTAACAATTCAGAAACTTAAGTACTACCCACTTGGGTTTGCACTTTCAAAATAAGGCAAATAATATTTTATGTTTTTTTGTTATAATAGTTTTAAGGCCACACAGTCCCTACATGATACAGACTATCTTGTAACCCAAGAAAAGCCCAAGGCTGTAGGCCACCCATGTACAACTTTCAGCTCCAAAAACTGGTACTAAAGATATACTGCACAGGTTAGCCCTAACTAGGGTCCCAGATCACACATTTTCATCTTCTTCCTTCAGAAGACCATGCAACTAAGGAACTCATTTTGTGGTTTGCTGTATTCAGGCACCCTTCTTATATACAATGTTAATCGGCAATTAAGTCTCTGATGACTACCTAACACAAAGTGTTGCCAAGCTTCCTGTCAATGGGAATGTTCCCTTACATTGCAAAAGACATTTCAAAGTTGCATTGCTCTTTCTCAATGTCAGTATGTTACCTCTCAACATGTTAGTGCAAGAAATCTGGACAAGCCTGACATAATGGGGAGGACAGTGGTCCAAAAATAGGTACACACAGATTCATAGGAGTGTACTAGGCTAATGGCCCTGGGGCCTTTACAGGCCTAGCCCATAGAAGTGCCCTGGCATTGTGCCGCCCGTCATTAGTTCCCAGTGCCTCTATCAAGTAGAGCCACTGGAGTGATTCCCAGGGTGAACTTTCTATTTACCATCCACTCATCAAGATTTCTCTTGAAGTGGGCTAGTGAGGTGCTCTGCTTGACATGTATGGGAAGTCTATTCCAGAGCATGTGCAGTCTCTGGGTTATGAACCTGTCCCTCCAGCATGTTTTGTTGATTCTGGTAATGAGGTTGAGGTCTCTGGAGCATGTGCTGCAGAGAGATTGGGATTTCTTTAGATGTAGCATTTCTAACAGAGATGGGTCAGACATGGCTTTGTAAGTCAAGCAGAGATCGCCTCTTAGTAGATGATATGAGACAGAGAACAGCTGGAGTTTTTTGAGTCTGTCCGTATAGCACAAGTGTTTAAGGCCTAGGATGCTCTTCGTGGGGTAGTTTTGTGGCCTCTCCAGCTGTTGCAGGTCTCTAGTGAGGTACATGCCAAATGGGGAATTATACTCTATGATTGGTCTAATGAGGGAAGAGTAGAGAGAAATGATGACCTCTTTCTTCCTGGATGAAAAACCCTTGGTAATGATATGTGCCACATAGAAGGACATTCTGACCACAGTGACAATGTGGTGGTCGGAGAGTCTGCTGTCAACCTTTGTCCCCAGATCTCTTGTAACAACTTCAGTGTTCAGTGTTCTCCCATCGATGTGGAAATTATTGGCAACTGAGTTTTTCCCAAAGGGGATGATGATGCATTTTTTAGCATTAAGCTTAAGGCCATGGTTTCGACACCAGTTATTGGTCTCATTGAGGCCTTTCTGTAGGATTTCTGCATCACATGGGGAGTTAATAATGGCTCCCAGATTGCAGTCATCTGTGAATTTGGTCAGCCAGAGTCCCTCCATGTTGGCCTGGACTTCTGAGAAGTAGATGCCAAACAGGAGAGGACCCAGGAGCGATCCCTGTGGGAGTCCACTCATGACTGGCTGGCAGTCTGACTTAGAGTCCGCTACTTTCACACTGTGTGTTCCATCTGTGAGCCAATTTGCAACCCATCTAACAATATAGGGGTATATGCCTAGTTCGGTGAGTTTATCAATAATTCCTGAGTGAGGAATGGTATCAAAGGCCTTGACAAGATTGAGGTAGGCTGTATGAACTCCTTGCCTTCATCCACCACTGTGGTAACTGACTCAAAGAAGTCAACCAGGTTGAGCAGGCATGATGTACCTTTCACAAAACCAGATTTTATGGGATCTAGAGTTTGGAGATTCCCTATATCCTTGTTAATTAGGTCCATGATGATGTGCTCTATAGCCTTACATATCAGACTCATCAGGGTAATGGGGTGATAATTTTCAGGATCTGTAGTTGCTCCTCCTTTATGGAGAGGGATGACTGTAGCAGTGCGCTTTTCGGTAGGGACAAAGCCTGAGGTGAGACTGTGAGTGAACAGACCACATAGATGTGGTGCCAGTTCACTTTGCAATTCATGTAGAACACAGCCAGGGATATTGGGTCCCATGGAAGCTGTATTCTTGGCCTTAGACAATGCAGCTTTAATCTGTGCTGCAGAAATGCAGGATACCTGGCATTCTGGTATTGAGATTGGTCCTTTAAGGGGGAGAGAGGGGTAAAGTCGGCACTGAATCTGTCGGACAGTATGCTGGTAATATCTGCTGGCTCAGTATAGGAGGTACCATTGTGCAGTAACTCAGAGCAAATCTGGGTATTGCCATGGGGATTCTTTTATAACTAAAGAAGGATTTGTGGTTGTTTTTAGTGTATGCCACAGTTCTGCCTTCATAGCTGGCTTTGGAGCTTTTGATGAGGGATCTCAACTTTTTGTTGAGACTAATAAGGGAATTTTTACAGTCTTGGGACTTCACCTTTTTCTGCAACAGTTTCTTTGTGCTGTTGTAGAGTTTATGAATGGGAGGGGACTTCCAGACCGGCATCCTTTTTTGGAGGAGAGCGCCTTGGTTCTGTTGCGTATGGCTAGTTCCATGCATTTATGTACATGTTCATACAGTGCATTGGTGTATGATTTAGCGATCATGCATCTATTTTCCATTGGCATGGGTGCCGTGAAGTTAGCCACCTCTGTTTTTAGGAGTTCAAAGTCAGCTTTGGAGAAGTTTTTCACGGTGGATACCTTTGCAGGGGGTGTGTGTGAGATGTGGATTTCCATGGTGATTAGTTTGTGGTCAGATCTAACCAGAGAGGAACTGACTACTGGTGTAGCGCAACGGTTGCCCATGTTAGTAATAACCAGGTCAAGGATGTTGCTTACACTAGTGAGGGTAAGAATTAGAGGGTCCAGGGTATTAGTAATGATGAATTCCAAGAAGCGTTGGGCCAGTGCATTGGTGCTTAAGTAGTTTTCCCAGTTGATGGAGGGGTAGTTGAAGTCTCCTAGTATGAAAGTGTTGGGTTGGACCTTGATAAATTCCAGGGTGCTTAGGAATGTGGAGTGAGAGTCTAGGGACATGGTTGACCTGGATCACAGTCAGACCCAGTGTTAGTTGTAGCTGAAGTATCTCAGATGCATTATGCTGGGCTACTAATCTGGAGGTGTGCATATCCTTTATGGATCTGGAGACAGCACCACCTTTGGACCTTCGGTCCATGTTTCGGGGCCGAAAGATGTAGAATGAGTTACAGCCTGGTAGCACAGGGGTGCTTTTTTCACTTTAAACAAGGTCTCCGTTACAGCACAAATGTCGATGTTCTCCATTTTGAGGAGTGCTCCGAGTGAGTGCATCTTGAGATTTAGACTTCTAGCATTGACCAGCATGACCCTCAGATTGCATTTGTTTGTAGCTGTTACAGTGGTAATTTGGTCTTTGGAACACTTCCTAAAAAAGGCACTATAGGGGTGGCAAGAGACTTAGCCATTATCTGAAAACCAGGGGTGACAGATGCAGGCCATCTCTGGCAAAGCATCGAGGTCTGTCAGTCATGTCATCCCAAGCAGACAGATACTGGATGCCCTTAGAAAAACACCAGAAACTTAGCCAATTGTTGAAGTCAATCATAGGTTCATAGGTTCATAGATTAGTACTAGGCTAACTGCCCTTGTGAGCCATTTTAAGCCTAGCCAATTATCCCTTGTGAGACTCCAACCCTGCACCTTGTGTTTGTAAGGCAAACACCTTAACCATTAGGCCACCCTCCCAACCCGTTTGTTTGTACTGCGGTAACATTCTGGGTGACAGTAGGATACTATTCAGGGCTAGTGTCATACCTGCCTGGGCCAAAGAATCCAAGAGCTCCACCATGTCTCTTTTATGTAGTCCAGGGAGGTGCATCTCAGGTCATTCACACCCACATGGACAATGACAGAGTCACACTTGTACTTGTTGTGGAGTGACCCTGAGTGCATGTATTGTATGTCAGATTCTGACATCTGATAGACAGCTAACTGTTACCTTCTCCTTATTCAACCTAGTGAGTGGGACATATGTGTGCCTCATTATTGAGTCACTTATATTTAGTGTATTGGGAAAGGTGTTTAGTCTTAGGTTGAGGGGCACACTGTGGAGGTGAGCTATGTGTCCTGTGGTTTGTGCTGTGTTGTGGTGGTCAAGTGCATTTCTGTTTTGGAGGTCTCTGCTGTTTGGGTAAATTTCTATTGAGTGCCTCTGCAAAGGTGGGTGTGTGGTTTGTGTTTTTATGTGAGAGCTGTGATAGTGGGTGTTCTGGAGGGCTGTGTGTTCCATGTGGTGTGGTGCAGGTGTTGACCTTCTCCTCTTGACCAGCTAGACTGGTCTTGGTTGGAGAGTGCATAGCTTCCAATTTGGTGATATAAGTGCATCTCTCACAAGTCAGAGTGTTAGGGGGTAAGAGGACAGGGTTGTCTGTGTACATGAGGGAGTTACTACACTGCCTCAGAATGCCGAAGTGCACCAAGTTAATAGGAGAAAGCATAGGCAATTGCCCTTTAATCATGGCAGGAAGGGTGGTCATAACTACTAAGTACTGGAGCTATTTGTATGAAGAATGACTAGTGCTGATGGCTCTTAGGTGTGCTATAACAATTGCTACAAAAACCTGTTGAAGTGCAAAGTGATTAGGCTATTTAAAGTACATGAAAGAAATAACTAGCAAGATCGATTGCTCTTATAAACTTAGAAAGTTGCTAGACTAACAGGATTTATGTTAGTATACATTTTCTGAAGGATATAAACTCTCAAACTCAAATGCATGTCATTATTTAGTGACTTTTCATCTTTAGAAAAAAACAGTGATTTGTCAAAAAACAAAATTTTTTTGAGGAACAGACCAAAAATATGAGGCAAAAATCTGGACATTCTGTCAAAATCTATATACTTGAGAGGTATTGTTACTAGTACCCACCTTCCCATCGAAGACTGGGTATTTTGGAGTAGTAATGGAGAGTTATAAGCCCTCAACTGTGTATAAGCATTTCATTTGGCTATGCTGGGCCTGAGGGTTTCTCCGGCTCTATAATTGTACAGTTTTAGAACTACTACCCACCAACACAATTTGGAATTGTCCTCAGTGTGTCTACTTAATTATTGCAGTGAGGGTTGGTTTGTTATCAAATTGAAATGCCTGTCTAAGAAGTTGTATTTCAAGGCTTACAAAGCTAGCTTCACAGCAAGGCATTCTTTTCAGTACGGAGTATTTCCTTTCTGTATTAACTTCTTGTTGATACAGAAAACTGAGGGATCCTCAATAAAAATGTCTTGAGACAATACTGGGAAACCTACATTTAATATGTTGGGATATAAAGTAAACAGTTTAGAAAAATCAGAGGTTACTGGCACAGGTTCAGAACAAAGGATCCTTTTTAGTTCCTTTAAATGTTCTATTTACTTCAAGAGACTGTTGCAACTTGACAGTTTGCCCCTCGATATCTGTCAGAAAGTAAGCACTATTCCAAAATTTAGGCATAAACATAATGTAATATTCGGCCAGTCAGAAAATCTTCAGTTCTGTTTTAGTAAATAGAATACACCACTTTTATGGCCACCATTGTTTTGCAGCTGTGGCCCTACCATATATCGACAATAATCTCCTCTTTGGCATCCATATCTCACATACTGTAAAAAAGGTCCACAAAAAATGGAAACCCTGTACAGGCATAAGCAATTCCTCACACAGCAATCATGATCCACCCTAGCCCAGACCCATTTATTATCTACCCTAATGTACACCGCACCAATTCTCACCCTAGTCAGAAAGCAGGACCTAGCCAAACTGGAAACTTGTTACAATAAAATTGCTAGGTTTGCTTTTGGCTTAAATTATAGAACTCATCACTGCGAAGCACTAAAAGGTCTAAAATGGCTAGAACTTCCCCAGCTATTGAACTACCATCAGTTAGTCCTTGCTGCTAACATTGTTAGACATCGCAAAAAAAACTCCACTCTGAGCCAATTACTTTCTCTTTACAAAACAAATCGCCCTCTCTGTTCAACTGACAAGACTCTTCTCTCCATCACTAAAGCCAACAACAATGCAGGGAAAGCTCTTTTCTCCCATACAGTAGCTCAATCTTGGAATAGTCTCCTCCACTCTCTTACCTCTACCCCCACAAACACACACTTCAGAAACTCACTCAAATCACATCTCTTGAATAAATGGCTATGCCCATGCATTTCTTAAATCTCTGAACCTCTGACTGTCCCCCTCTCCACATCCAGCTTTGACTTTTCTTGGTACATACAGTACCAACACTGCATGTTTTTGTACCATAGGACGGTATTTGTTTGAGTACCCTACTTAGGGATTGCTGCTAAGGCTGAAATTGTATGACATCATTCTTTTCTCTAATTCCAAATTGTGTACTTAGTGTTTGTTAAGATTGCATATGAATGTTGAATCTTTTCATTATTGTAGTATTAACTTGTACCTTGTTGTGTTTGTAATCTACTATGCAGCTTTTCTCCCCGGGCCTCCGCTGTACATGGATCTACATCCAGTCGGACTATCCTGGTAAACAAATGTAAAATAAATAAAATAAAATGATTTCTAAGTACTTGGCTTCTACCATGCATAGTTTACTTTACTTAGCGTTTAAAGTTAAGCCTGCTTGTTTTATGGATTCAAACACCACCTGCACTTTACTAAAGCGAGGCTTTCATTTCCCTGAATGAATAACCAGTCATCAAGCTGGGCTGCAGCATGTCAAGAGTGAGGGACACATCCAGCCATGGGCTGCAGCATGTCAAGAGTGAGGGACACATCCAGCCATGGGCTGCAGCATGTCAAGAGTGAGGAAAACATCCAGCCATGGGCTGCAGCATGTCAAGAGTGAGGGACAAATCCAGACATGGGCTGCAGTATGTCAAGAGTGAGGGACACATCGAGCTGGGCTGCAGTATGTCAAGAGTGAGGGACACATCCAGCCATGGACTGCAGCATGTCAAGAGTGAGGGAAACATTCAGCTGGGCTGCAGCATGTCCAGAGTGAGGGACACATCCAGCCATGGGCTGCAGCATGTCATGAGTGAGGGACACATCCAGCTGGGCTGCAGCATGTCAAGAGTGAGGAAAACATCCAGCTGGGCTGCAGCATGTCAAGAGTGAGGAAAACATCCAGCCATGGACTGCAGCATGTCAAGAGTGAGGGAAAATCCAGCCATGGGCTGCAGCATGGCAAGAGTGAGGGGCACATCCAGCCAAGGTGATCTATGTACCTGCTTTGGGACCACTCCTGGCTGGGGGGACTGGTCTTGCATTAAAATTAAAAAAAAAAAAAGATTACTCACTCCTGTTGAAGGTACAGCCCAGAAGTACCATCTCTCCTGATATAAACTGTGCCCCTTTGATATGCTCTCTGCTGCTCTCCCATCACACTAATTTGCTCCTTGGTGCTCTTGCACCTATCTGATGTGCTACTTGCTGCACTCCCACTCTGCTGGTTTGCTCCTTGTTGCTCATGTCAACCCCTTTATTTGTTCCTTGCTGCTCTTGACAGAGGTGGGCACAGGCAAGATTTGCACTACAGCCCTTACTGATCCTTGCTGAACTGCTTGCAGCCTACAAGAGAGATTGAGCATGTGTTGTTTTGCTGAGTTAGTTTGGGAAAAACTTCACCTTGTACAGAGAAGAATGCAGCTTCTCAATCCTTATGTTTCATGTGGGAGATTCAAACTGCTGCCCAGCCCAGCCCAGCCCAATCCTTTTCACACACAAGATCTTTGCAGCCTGCAAGAGGTTTTGAAAGTTTTGTGTGTGTGTGTGTGTGTGTGTGTGTGTGTGTGTGTGTGTGTGTGTGTGTGTGTGTGTGTGTGTGTGTGGTCTCCTGGAATGGGGTTACATCTCAATTCATGCCTTCAGGATGATATACAAATAATGTGATTACATCTCATGACTGTCATAGGAATGGGATCTGCGTGATCCAGGATGATATACATATAATGTGATTACATCTCATGACTGCCGTAGGAATGTGATCTGCCCGATTCAGGATGATATAGAGATAATGTGATTATATCTGATGACTGCCCTAGAAGTGGGATCTGCGTGATCCAGGATGATATACAGATAATGTGATTACATCTCATGACTGCCCTAGCAATGGGATCTATGTGACCCAGGATGATATACAGATAATGTGATTACATCTCATGACTGCCCTAGGAATGGGATCTGCATGATCCAGGATGATAAACAGATAATGTGATTACATCTCATGACTTCCCTAGGAATGGGATCTTTGTGATCCAGCATGATATACAAATAATGTGATTGCATCTCATGACTGCAGTAGGAATGGGATCTGCGTGATCCAGGATGATATACAGATAATGTGATTACATCTCATGACTGCCCGAAGAATGGGATCTTTGTGATCCAGGATGATGTACCAATAATTTGATTACATCTCATGACAGCTCTAGGAATCAGATCTGTGTGATAAAGAATGATATACAGATAAAGTGATTACATCTCAAGACTGCCCTTGGAATGGGATCTGCATGATCCAGGACTATATACAGATAATGTGATTATATCTCATGACTGCCCTAGGAATGGGATCTGCATGATCCAGGATGATGTACAGATAATGTGATAACATCTCATGACTGCTCTTAGAATTGGATCTGCGTGATCCAGGATGATGTACAGATAATGTGATAACATCTCATGACTGCTAAAGCAGAGCAGATCCACAACCTGGAAGCTGGCTCTGGAAGCCCAGAATAAAAAGTTGATGAAATGCTGATATTCCTTCTTCCGCAAGGCAGAAAATGAAAGGCTGCAACTTACATAAAACTTTCTTGCTTTCATAACAAACAACAATCTCCTCAAGCGCTTTCGCTCAGCCTGGTGCTGAGCTTTTCAAGATACAATAAAATCAAACTGGTTGTTCTTTATATACATAGTCAAAGCTTGACCAATAATTCAATTAGTAAAAGAGAAGGTCTAATTAACCCTTCAAATGACTTGCTGGTACAAAGCCTGCTTGCAGGCAGACCATTGCTAAGCACAACTCACTGCAATGTCAAACAAAGTATATGCATAAACTTAATAATCAATTGTTGGTGTACTTACAGGTTGCCATAAAAATATACAGTGTTAAAAAATGCAATATTAAAACTGTGCAATGTTAAAACAATATTCAAAAAACAATATTATACACATGCTAGTATGTTAAAAATATTAAAATGTGCTGTTTATTCAGCAAGATTTTATTTCTATATGTGAAACCCTGAAAACACTGGAAAACCAAAAATTCATAATTTAGCCTTTCTTAACCTCAGGATGCTGCTAATGCTGCAAGCGTCATTGAGCCCTGGTCGCCTTCCTGCATCTAGTCTTAGCTGCCATAGTAACTCTTTGTATTCTAAAAGAGACCCCCAGTCCCCCCCCCTTTCATCCAACCTTAGCTGTTCTAAAATAATGAATTTGATTTCCATGTTGGGACAAAAAAGGGAATGTCTATAAAAAGCATTAGTTTCCTTTTTCTTAATTATATCGTACTGATGCTCATAAATACGTCTTCGGAGGGTTCTTTCAGTCTTTCCTATGTAGAAACCTTTACATCTAGTACATAAACCTAAATAAACAATCAATTTGGCATTGCAATTATAATGGCCCCTTGGTTGATATAGGAATTTTCTTGATGGTAAATATAACCTGTGTCCATTGAATATAGCCGGGCATTGCTTGCACATTCCACATTTGTATGTGCCTTCTTTTTTATTATCACTACTTACCATTGGTTTGTTCTGATTCATCTCTAGCATTTCTTTTAAATTGGTACCCATACGTCTAATAAATCTAGGAAACTCTGGAATCATATTACCCAACCTATCGTCCAGTCTTAGGATCAGCCAGTATTTCTTTACACTATTTTCCACAACCTCATAATCAATACTAAAAGTATGGATGTATCCTTTTTGTTCCTTATTCTGCAGGCTACTGCCCACTTGGCATATTGATGTGCCCGTAGTGTCTAGGAGAGGTGGATATTTTGTTTCCCTGCACCTAATAATTTCTGTCACTAGCTCTTCAACAAGAAGGCTTGGATACCCTCTTTCAAAGAATCTTTCTTTTAGGAACCTAATTTCCTCCATAAACACCTGCTTTGTGTTGCACATTCTGGAGGCACGGATAAATTGCCCCTTGACTATGCCTCTTTTTTGGTATTCAGGGTGGTTACTTTTAAAATGCAAAAAAGCATTTGAATAGGTGGGCTTCCTAAACACACTTGATATGAACCTATTGTTAACTTTATCTTTAACCAAGTGCACATCCAAGTAATTCAAGCTGTCAAAACTCAATGAGTGTGTAAAGGTTAGAAAAGAAGTAGTGCTGTTGATATAATGAAAAAATTCCTTCATATATTTGCCCTAGTACCACTCCAAACAAGGCAAATGTCGTCAAGAAATCTGACATAGTGCTTGATGTACTGTGCCCACTCTGTGCCAAAAATATATGTGTTTTCCCATTTATGTAACACTATGTTTGCATAAACTGTGGCACAGGCCGCCCCCATTGCAACACCTGATTTTTGCCTGTAGAAATGACTGTTGAAACACATGAAATTATTTTCCAGGATTAGTTCCATTAACTCCACCAACAAGTTTGTGGTGTTGGAAGTAAGTTTCGCTTCTTTAACTAAAACATCACTAAACCATTTCAGTCCTGTAGAATGAGTTATACTGGGGAACAGTTGAACAATGTCTATAGTTACCAGCAATAGGTCCGGATGGTATGCTAGGGATTGCAGACCCCTAAGAAAATCCCAAGAATCCCTGCAGATGTACTTCAAAGAAGAAGCAAATTGCTTCAAAGTGTGGTCTATAAATTTCCCAATCGGTTCTGTTATACCTCCTTGCCCAGATACTATAGGTCTGAAGTGTAGGGAGTCAAGACCTTTGTGTGTTTTCGGGATGCCAAATATTACAGGAATTCTTGGCTTGGCAACAATTAAAAAATTATACAATTTTTCATTAAAAACCCCTTGCAAAAGATGGTCATATAAAATGAAAGAAATTCTTGAGTATGCCATGTGTAACTCATTCCTGGACACCTGTTCATACTGCTCCGGGTCCTGCAACATCCGTTCAATGTACTGAATATAGTCTGAATTATACATCAGAACTAACCCCCCCCCCTTATCTGTTTTCATAGCCCTACAGTTATTGCTTTTGAGATCCTTGATTAAATTCATCTCATTCCTACTGATATTATGGGGGTCATTTCTTTGCTTATTATTGTTAATCATCCTGATGTCTGTGATTACATCTCATGACTGCAGTAGGAATAGGATCTGCGTGATCCAGGATGATATACAGATAATGTGATTACATCTCATGACTGCCCGAAGAATGGGATCTTTGTGATCCAGGATGATGTACCAATAATGTGATTACATCTCATGACAGCTCTAGGAATCAGATCTGTGTGATAAAGAATGATATACAGATAAAGTGATTACATCTCAAGACTGCCCTTGGAATGGGATCTGCATGATCCAGGACTATATACAGATAATGTGATTATATCTCATGACTGCCCTAGGAATGGGATCTGCATGATCCAGGATGATGTACAGATAATGTGATAACATCTCATGACTGCTCTTAGAATTGGATCTGCGTGATCCAGGATGATATCCAGATAATGTGATTGCATTTCTTGACTGCCCTAGGAATGGGATCTGCGTGACCCGGGATGATATACAGATAATGTGATTACATCTAAAGACTGTCCTCGGAATGGGATCTGCATGCCACAGGATGATATACAGATAATGTGATTATATCTCCTGACTGCCCTCAGAATGGGATCTGCATGATCCAGGATGATCTACAGATAATGTGGTTACATCTCATGACTGTGCTAAGAATGGGATCTACATGATCCAGAATGATATACAAATAATGTTATTATATCTCATGACTACCCTAGGAATGGAATCTGCATGATCCTGGATGATATACAGATAATGTGATTACATCGCATGACTGCCCTAGGAATGGGCTCTGCATGATCCAGGATGATTTACAAATAATGTGATTGCATCTCATGACTGCCCAAGGAATAGGATCTGTGTGATCCTGAATAAATTACAGATGATGTGATTACATCTCATGACTGCCCTAGGAATGGGATTTCCGTGATCCAGGATGATATACAGATAATGTGATTACATCTAATGACTGCCCTAGGAATGGGATCTGCGTGATCCAGGATGATATACAGATATTGTGATTACATCTTATGACTGCCATAGGAATGGTATCTGTGAGATCCAGGATGATATACAGAAAGTGTGATTGCATCTCATGACTGCTATAGGAATGGGATCTGTGTGATCCAGGATGATATACAGATAATGTGATTACATCTCATGACTGACCTAGGAATGGGATCTGCATGGTCCAGGATGATATACAAATAATGTGATTATATCTCATGACTGCCCTAGGAATGGAATCTGCCTGATCCATGATGTGATTACATCTCATGACTGCCCTAGGAATTTGATCTGCATGATCCAGGATGATATACAGACAATGTGATTACATCTCATGACTGCCCTAAGAATTGGATCTGCGTAATCCAGGATGATATACCGATAATGTGATTACATCTCATGATTGCCCTAGGAATGGGATCTGCATGATCCAGAATTATACACAGATAATGAGATTACATCTCAATATTGCACTATGAATGGGATCTGCGTGATCTGGGATGATATACAGATGATGTGATTACATCTCATGACTGCCCTAGGAATGGGATCTGCGTGATTCAGGATGATAAACAGATACTGTGATTAAATCTCATGACTGCCCTAAGAATGGGATCAGCATGATCCAGGATGATATACAGATAATGCGATTACATCTCATGACAGCCCTAGGAATGGGATCTGCCTGATCTGGGATGATACACAGATAATGTGATTACATCTCATGACTGTCCTAGCAATGAGATCAGTGTGATCCAGGAGGATGTACAGATAATGTGATTACATCTTCTGACTGCAGTATGAATGGGATCTCCATGATCCAGGATGATGTACAGATAACATGATTACATCTCATGACTGCCCTAGGAATGGGATCTGCGTGATTTGGGATGATAAACAGATACTGTGACTAAATCTCATGTCTGCCCTAAGAATGGGATCAGCATGATCCAGGATGATATACAGATAATGTGATTACATCTCATGACTGCCCTAGGAATGGGATCTGCGTGATTCAGGATGATATACAAATAATGTGATTACATCTCATGACAGTCTTTGGAATGGGATCTGCGTAATACAGAATGATATGCAGATAATGTGATTACATCTCTTGACTGCCCTCTGAATGGGATCTGCATGATCCAGGATGATACACAGATAATGTGATTACATCTCATGACTGCCCTGGGAATGGCATTTGCGCGATCCAGGATGATATACAAATATTGTGATTACATTTCATGACTGCCCTAGGAATGGTAACTATGTGATCCTGGAAGATATACAGATAATGTGATTACATCGCTTGACTGCCCTAGGAATGGGATCTGCATGATCCACGATGATATACAGATAATGTGATTACACCTCATTACTGCTTTAGGAATGTGATCTGCATGATCCAGGATGATATACAGATAATGTGATTACATCTCATGACTGCAATAGGAATGGGATCTGTGTGACCCAGGATGATGTACAAATAAGGTGATTACATCTCATGACTGCCCTAGGAATTCGATCTTCGTGATCCAGGATGATACACAGATAATGTGATTACATCTCATGACTGCCCATGGAATGGGATCTGCATGATCTGGGATGAGATACAGATAATGTTATTGTACAGATCAGAACAGACTTGAGTCAATGCATTATCTAATAAATCATGTACGTTATGGTACAAAGCAGACATGAGTCATACCTCATTTACGTTATGGTAGAGAACAGAATCGATGTGAGTCTGTACATTATCTAATACATAATGTACATTATGGTTCAGAACCAACGTGAGTCAGTACATTTTCTAATACTTCATAAATGTTATGGTACAGAACAGACATGAGTCAGTATATTATCTAATACATAATGTATGTTATGGTACTGAACCGACATGAGTCAGTATATTATCTAATACATCATAAATGTTATGGTGCAGAACAGAACAGCCATGAGTCAGTACATTATCTACTACATCATAAATGTTATGGTACAGAACAGAACACACATGAGTCAGTGCATCTAATACATCATGTACATTATGGTACAGAACAGACATGAGTCAGTACATTATCTTCTACATCATGTACGATATGGTACAAAGCAGAACAGACATGAGTCAGTACATTATCTAATACTTCATGTACTTTATGGTACAAAACAGAACATACATGAGTCAGTACATTATCTAATACATCATGTACGTTATGGTACAGAACAGAACATACATGAGTCAGTACATTATCTAATACATCATGTACGTTATGTTACAGAACAGACATGAGTCAGTACATTATCTAATACACCATGAAAGTTATGGTACAGAACAAAAATAAACCAGTGCATTATCTAAAACATCATGTGCGTTATGGTACAGAACAGAATAGACATGACTCAGTGCATTATCTAATACATCATGTACGTTATGGTACAAAACAGACATGAGTCAGTACATTATCTATTACATCATGTACGTTATGGTACAGAGCAAAACAGACATGAGTCAGTACATTATCTACTACATCATATTCATTATGGTACAGAACATAACAGACATGAGTCAGTGCTTTATCTAGTACATCATGTATGTTATAGTACAGAACAGACATGAGTCAGTACATTATCTTCTACATTATGTACTTTAGGGTACAGAAAAGATATGAGTCCGTACATTATCTAATACATCATGTAGATTATGGTACAGAGCAGAACAGACATGAGTCAGTACATTATCTAATACATCATGTACATTATGGTACAGAACAGACATGAGTGAGTACATTATCTAATACATCATGTACGTTATGGTACATAGCAGACATGAGCCATTACATTACCTAATGCATCATGGTACAGAGCTGAACATACATAAGTCAGTACATTATCTAATACATCATGATTATTATGGTGCAGAACAGACATGATTCAGTACATTATATAATACATTATGTATGTTGTGGTACAAAACAGAATGGACATGAGTCAGTGCATTATCTAATACATCATGTATGTTGTGGTACAGAACAGACATGAGTCAGTCAATTATCTAATACATCATGTACGTTATGGTACAGAACAGGCATGAATCAGTACATTATCTACTACATCATGTACGTTACGGCACAGAACAGACATAGTCAGTACATTATCTAATACATCATGTACGTTATGGTAGAGAACAGATCTGACATGAGTCAGTACATTATCTAATACATAATGTATACTATGGTACAGAACCAACATGAGCCAGTGCATTATCTACTTCATCATATACATTAGGGTACAGAACAATACAGACATGAATCCGTATATTAACTAATACATCATGTACGTTATGGTACAGAATAGAACATACATGAGTTAGTACATTATTTAATGCATCATGTATGTTATGGTAGAGAACAGACATGTATCAGTAAATTATCTAATACAGCATGCACGTTATGGTACAGAAAAAACATGAGTCAGTACATTATCTAATAATTCATGTACGTTATGGTACAGAGCAGACATGAGTCAGTACATCATCTAATACATCATGTACGTTATGGTACAGAGCAGAACAGACATGAGTCAGTACATTTTCTAATACAACATGTATGTTATGGTGCAGAGCAGACATGAGTCAGTACATTACCTAATACATGTACATTATGGTATGGAATAGAAATGAATTAGTACATTGTCTAGTACATCGTGTACATTAAAATACAGAAGAGACATGAGTCAGTGCATTATCTAATACATCATGTATGTTATGGTACAGAACAGATATGAGTCAGTACATTATCTAATACATGTACGTTATGGTACAGAACAGAACTGACGTGAGTCAGTACATTATCTAATACATAATGTACATTATGGTACAGAACCATGAGTCAGTACATTATCTAATACATCATAAACGTCATGGTACAGAACAGACATGAGTCAGTACATATAGTAGTCACATTATCTTACAATACATATACGTTATGGTACAGAACCATGAGTCAGTACATTATCTAATACATCATAAACGTCATGGTACAGAACAGACATGAGTCAGTACATTATCTACTACATCATAAATGTTATGGTACCGAACAGACATAAGTCAGTACATTATCTACTACATCATAAAGGTTATGGTACTGAACAGACATGAGTCAGTACATTATTAACTACACCGTATACATTACAGTACAGAACAGAACAGACATGAGTCTGTACATTGTCTAATACATCATGTACATTATGGTACAGAACAGACAAGAGTCAGTACATTATCTAATACATCATGTATGTTATGATACAGAACAGAATGGACATAAGTCAGTACTTTATCTAATACATCATGCACGTTATGGTACAGAACGGACACAAGTCAGTATATCATCTAATACATCATGTGCATTGTGGAACAGAACATACAGTCAGTATATTATCTAATACATCATGCACGTTACTGTACAGAGCAGAACAGACATGAGTCAGTGCATTATCTAATACATCATAGAACAGACATGAGTCAGTGCATTATCTAATACATCATAAACGTTATGGTACAGAACAGAAGGGAAGGGAGTCAGCACATTATCTAATACATCATGTATATTATGGTACAGAATAGACATTAGTCAGTAAATTGTCTAATACATATACGTTATGGTACATAAAAGACATTAGTCAATACATTATCTAATACATCATGAAAGTTATGGTACAGAACAGACATGAGGCAGTACATTATGTAATACTTCATGTACATTATGGTAAAGAACAGACATGAGTCAGTACATTATCTACTACATCATATACGTTATGGTACAGAACAGACATGAGTCTGTACATTATCTAATACGTCAGTACATTATCCAATACATCATGTATGGTATTGTACAGAACAGACATGAGCATGAGTCAGTACATTATCCAGTATGTCATGTATGTTATGGTACAAAACAGAACAGACATGAGTCAGTACATTATCTAATACATCATGTATGTTATTGTACAAAAAAGACATGAGTCAGTACAATATCTAATACATCAGGAAAGTTATGGTACAGATCAGAAACGAGTCAGTGCATTATCTAATACATCATGTGCGTTATGGTACAGAACAGAAAAAACACGAGTCAGTACATTATCTAATACATCATGTACGTTATGGTACAGAACAGAACAAACATGAGTCAGTACATTATCTAATACATTATGAAAGTTATGGTACAGATCAGAAATGAATCAGTGCATTATCTAAAACATACTGTGCATTATGGTACAGAACAGACATGAGTCAGTACATTATCTAATACATCATGTACATTATGGTACAGAACCGACATGAGTCAGTACGTTATCTAATACATCATAAACGTTATGGTACAGAAGAGAACAGACATCAGTCAATACATTATCTAATGCATTATGTATGTTATGATACAGAGCAGAAGAGACAAGAGTCAGTACATTATCTACTACATCATATCCGTTATGGTACAGAACAGAAGAGACATGAGTCAATGCATTATCTAATAAATCATGTATGTTATAGTACAGAACAGACATGAGTCAGTACATTATCTTCTATATCATGTACATTATGGTACAGAACAGACATGAGTCAGTACATTATCTAATACATCATGTACGTTATGGTACACAGCAGAACAGATATGAGTCAGTACATTGTCTAATACATCATGTACATTATGGTATAGAACAGGCATGAGTGAGTACATTATCTTATACATCATTTACGTTATGGTACAGAACAGACATGAGTCAGTACATTATCTAATACATCATGTACGTTACGGTACAGAGCCGAACAGACATGAGTCAGTACATTATCTAATACATGTACGTTATGGTACAGAGCAGAACAGACATGAGTCAGTACCTTATCTCTTACATCATGTACTTTATGGTACAGAACAAACACGAGTCAGTATATTATCTAATACATCATGTGCGTTATTGTACAGAGCAGAAGAGACATGAGTCAGTACATTATCTAGAACATCATGAACGTTAAGGTACAGAATGGACGTGAGTCAGTACATTATCTTTTACATCATGTATATTATAGTACAGAACAGACATGAGTCAGTACATTGTCTAATACATCACATACATTATGGTATAGAACAGACATGATTCAATACATTACCAAATACATCATGAATGTTATGGTACAGAACACAAATGAGTCAATGTATTATCTAAAACATTATCTGCGTTGTGGTACAGAACAGAACAGGCATGAGTCTGTGCATTATCTATACATCATGTACATTATGGTGGAGAACAGAACCGACGTGAGTCAGTACATTATCTAATACATAATGTACGTTATGGTAGACAGCCGACATGAGTCAGTACATGATCTAATACATCATAAATGTTATGGTACAGAACAGACATGAGTCAGTACATTATCTAATACATAATGTACATTAGGGTACAGAACCAACATGAGTCAGTACATTGTCTAATACATCATAAACATCATGGTACAGAACAGACATGCATCAGTACATTATCTACTACATCATAAACATTATGGTACCGAACAGACATGGGTCAGTACATTATCTACTACATCATATACGTTACGGTACAGAACAGACATGAGTCAGTGCATTATCTACTACATCATGTATGTTAATGTACAGAACAGACATGAGTCAGTACATTATCTAATACATCATGTACATTATGTTAAAGAACCAACATGAGTCAGTACATTATCTAATACATCATGTACGTTATGGTACAGAACCAACATGAGTCAGTACGTTATCTAATACATCATGTACATTATGGTAAATAGATTGGACATGAGTCAGTGCATTATCTAAAACATCATATACGTTGTGGTACAGAATAGAGATCAGTCAGTACATTGTCTAAAACATCATATACGCTATGGTACAGAACAGACATGAGTCAGTACATTATACAATGCATTATGTACGTTATGGAACAGAACAGACATGAGTCAGTACATTATCTAATACATCATGTACATTAGTATAGAGAACAGAAAAGACATGAGTCAGTACATTATCTAATACATCATAAATGTAATGGTACAGAAGAGAACAGACATTAGTCAATACATTAATACATTATGTATGTTATGGTACAGAGCAGAAGAGACTAGAGTCAGTACATTATCTACTACATCATATCCGTTATGGTACAGAACAGAAGAGACATGAGTCAATGCATTATCTAATAAATCATGTACGTTATAGTACAGAACAGACATGAGTCAGTACATTATCTTCTACATAATGTACATTATGGTACAGAACAGACATGAGTCAGTACATTATCTAATACATCATGTACATTATGGTACACAGCAGAACAGACATGAGTCATTACATTGTCTAATACATCATGTACATTATGGTACAGAACAGACATGAGTGAGTAGATTATCTTATACATCATTTTCATTATGGTACAGAACAGAACAGACATGAGTCAGTACATTATCTAATATATCATGTACGTTATGGTACAGAGCAGAACAGACATGAGTCAGTACCTTATCTCTTACATCATGTACTTTATGGTACAGTACAGGCACGAGTCAGTATATTATCTAATACATCATGTCCGTTGTGGAACAGAACAGACAGTCAGTACATTATCTAATACATCATAAACATTAAGGTACAGAACAGAAAGGAAGTGAGTCAGCACATTATCTAATACATCATGTATATTATGGTAGAGAACAGACATTAGTCAGTAAATTGTCTAATACATATACGTTATGGTACATAACAGACATTAGTCAATACATTATCTAATACATCATGAAAGTTATGGTTCTGAACAGAAATGATTCAGTGCATTATCTAAAACATCATGTACATTATGGTACAGAGCAGACATGAGTCAGTACATTATCTACTACATCATGTACGTTATGGTACAGAACAGATATGAGGCAGTACATTATGTAATACTTCATGTACATTATGGTAAAGAACAGACATGAGTCAGTACATTATACAATAGATCATGTACGTTATAGTACAGAACAGACATGAGTCTGTACATTATCTAATATGTCAGTACATTATCCAATGCATCATGTATGTTATTGTACAGAACAGATATGAGCATGAGTCAGTACATTATCCAGTACGTCATGTATGTTATGGTACAAAACAGAGCAGACATGAGTCAGTACATTATCTAATACATCATGTATGTTATTGTACAAAAAAGACATGAGTCAGTACAATATCTAATACATAAGGAAAGTTATGGTACAGATCAGAAATGAGTCAGTGCATTATCTAATACATCATGTACGTTATGGTA
The DNA here is from genome assembly GCF_019279795.1 of Protopterus annectens. Lineage (NCBI taxonomy): Eukaryota > Metazoa > Chordata > Ceratodontiformes > Protopteridae > Protopterus > Protopterus annectens. The sequence continues at coordinate 354,848,510 of NC_056743.1, read as the reverse complement.
CAGAACAGAAAAAACACGAGTCAGTACATTATCTAATACATCATGTACGTTATGGTACAGAACAGAACAAACATGAGTCAGTACATTATCTAATACATTATGAAAGTTATGGTACAGATCAGAAATGAGTCAGTGCATTATCTAAAACATACTGTGCATTATGGTACAGAACAGACACGAGTCAGTACATTATCTAATACATCATGTACATTATGGTACAGAACCGACATGAGTCAGTACATTATCTAATACATCATGAACATTATGGTACAGAAGAGAACAGACATCAGTCAATACATTATCTAATGCATCATGTACATTATGGTACAGAATCGACATGAGTCAGTACATTATCTAATACATCATGAACGTTATGGTACAGAAGAGAACAGACATCAGTCAATACATTATCTAATGCATTATGTATGTTATGGTACAGAGCAGAAGAGACAAGAGTCAGTACATTATCTACTACATCATATCCGTTATGGTACAGAACAGAAGAGACACGAGTCAATGCATTATCTAATAAATCATGTACGTTATAGTACAGAACAGACATGAGTCAGTACATTATCTTCTACATCATGTGCAATATGGTACAGAACAGGCATGAATCAGTACATTATCTAATACATCATGTACGTTATGGTACACAGCAGAACAGACATGAGTCAGTACATTGTCTAATACATCATGTACGTTATGGTACAGAAGAGAACAGACATCAGTCAATACATTATCTAATGCATCATGTACATTATGGTACAGAATCGACATGAGTCAGTACATTATCTAATACATCATGAACGTTATGGTACAGAAGAGAACAGACATCAGTCAATACATTATCTAATGCATTATGTATGTTATGGTACAGAGCAGAAGAGACAAGAGTCAGTACATTATCTACTACATCATATCCGTTATGGTACAGAACAGAAGAGACACGAGTCAATGCATTATCTAATAAATCATGTACGTTATAGTACAGAACAGACATGAGTCAGTACATTATCTTCTACATCATGTGCATTATGGTACAGAACAGGCATGAATCAGTACATTATCTAATACATCATGTACGTTATGGTACACAGCAGAACAGATATGAGTCAGTACATTGTCTAATACATCATGTACGTTATGGTATAGAACAGGCATGAGTGAGTACATTATCTTATACATCATTTACGTTATGGTACGGAACAGAACAGACATGAGTCAGTACATTATCTAATACATCATGTACGTTACGGTACAGAGCCAAACAGACATGAGTCAGTACATTATCTAATACATGTACGTTATGGTACAGAGCAGAACAGATATGAGTCAGTACCTTATCTCTTACATCATGTACTTTATGGTACAGAACAAACACGAGTCAGTATATTATCTAATACATCTTGTGCGTTATTGTACAGAGCAGAACAGACATGAGTCAGTACATTATCTAGTACATCATAAACGTTAAGGTACAGAATGGACGTGAGTCAGTACATTATCTTTTACATCATGTATATTATGGTACAGAACAGACATGAGTCAATACATTGTCTAATACATCACGTACATTATGGTATAGAACAGACATGATTCAATACATTACCAAATACATCATGAAAGTTATGGTACAGAACAGAAATGAGTCAATGTATTATCTAAAACATTATCTGTGTTGTGGTACAGAACAGAACAGGCATGAGTCTGAGCATTATCTAATACATCATGTACATTATGGTGGAGAACAGAACAGACGTGAGTCAGTACATTATCTAATACATAATGTACGTTATGGTACACAGCCGACATGAGTCAGTACATGATCTAATACATCATAAACGTTATGGTACAGAACGGACATGAGTCAGTACATTATCTAATACATAATGTACATTAGGGTACAGAACCAACATGAGTCAGTACATTGTCTAATACATCATAAACATCATGGTACAGAACAGACATGAGTCAGTACATTATCTACTGCATCATAAACATTATGGCACTGAACAGACATGGGTCAGTACATTATCTACTACATCATATACGTTATGGTACAGAACAGACATGAGTCAGTGCATTATCTACTACATCATGTATGTTAATGTACAGAACAGACATGAGTCAGTACATTATCTAATACATCATGCACGTTATGGTACAGAACCAACATGAGTCAGTACGTTATCTAATACATCATGTACATTATGGTAAATAGAATGGACATGAGTCAGTGCATTATCTAAAACATCATGTACGTTGTGGTACAGAATAGAGATCAGTCAGTACATTGTCTAAAACATCATATACGCTATGGTACAGAACAGACATGAGTCAGTACATTATACAATGCATTATGTACGTTATGGAACAGAACAGACATGAGTCAGTACATTATCTAATACATCATGTACATTATTATACAGAACAGAAAAGACATGAGTCAGTACATTATCTAATACATCATGAACGTTATGGTACAGAAGAGAACAGACATTAGTGAATACATTATCTAATACATTATGTATGTTATGGTACAGAGCAGAAGAGACAAGAGTCAGTACATTATCTACTACATCATATCCGTTATGGTACAGAACAAAAGAGACATGAGTCAATGCATTATCTAATAAATCATGTACGTTATAGTACAGAACAGACATGAGTCAGTACATTATCTTCTACATCATGTACATTATGGTACTGAACAGACATGAGTGAGTAGATTATCTTATACATCATTTACGTTATGGTACAGAACAGAACAGACATGAGTCAGTACATTATCTAACATTATGTAATACATAATGTACGTTAGGGTACAGAAACAACATGAGTCAGTACATTGTCTAATACAACATAAACGTCATGGTACAGAACAGACATGAGTCAGTACATTATCTACTACATCATAAACATTATGGTACCGAACAGACATGGGTCAGTACATTATCTACTACATCATATAAGTTATGGTAGAGAACAGACATGAGTCAGTGCATTATCTACTACATTGTGTATGTTAATGTACAGAACAGACATGAGTCAGTGCATTATCTAATACATCATGTACGTTATGGTACAGAACCAACATGAGTCAGTACATTATCTAATACATCATAAACGTTATGGTGCAGATGAGAACAGACATTAGTCAATACATTATCTAATACATTATGTATGTTATGGTACAGAGCAGAAGAGACAAGAGTCAGTACATTATCTACTACATCATATCCGTTATGGTACAGAACAGAAGAGACATGTGTCAATGCATTATCTAATAAATCATGTACGTTATAGTACAGAACAGACATGAGTGAGTACATTATCTTATACATCATTTACTTTATGGTACAGAACAGAACAGACATGAGTCAGTACATTATCTAATACATCATGTACATTATGGTATAGAGCCGAACTGACATGAGTCAGTACATTATCTAATACATGTACGTTATGGTATAGAGCAAAACAGACATGAGTCAGTACCTTATCTCTTACATCCTGTACTTTATGGTACAGAACAGACACGAGTCAGTATATTATCTAATACATCATGTACGTTATTGTACAGAGCAGAACAGACATGAGTCAGTACATTATCTAATACATCATAAACGTTAAGGTACAGAATGGACGTGATTCAGTACATTATCTTTTACATCATGTATATTATGGTACAGAACAGACATGAGTCAGTACATTGTCTAATGCATCATGTACATTATGGTACAGAACAGACATGATTCAATACATTACCAAATACATCATGCAAGTTATGGTACAGAACAGAATTGAGTCAATGTATTATCTAAAACATTATCTGCGTTGTGGTATAGAACAGGCATGAGTCTGTGCATTATCTAATACATCATGTGCATTATGGTAAAGAACAGAACCGACGTGAGTCAGTACATTATCTAATACATAATGTACGTTATGGTACAGAACCAACATGAGTCAGTACATTGTCTAATACATCATAAACGTCATGGTACAGAACAGACATGAGTCAGTACATTATCTACTACATCATAAACATTATGGTACAGAACAGACATGGGTCAGTACATTATCTACTACATCATATACGTTACGGTAGAGAACAGACATGAGTCAGTGCATTATCTACTACATCATGTATGTTAATGTACAGAACAGACATGAGTCAGTACATTATCTAATACATCATGCACGTTATGGTACAGAACCAACATGAGTCAGTACGTTATCTAATACAGCATGTACATTATGGTAAATAGAATGGACATGAGTCAGTGCATTATCTAAAACATCATGTACATTGTAGTACAGAATAGACATGAGTCAGTACATTGTCTAAAACATCATATACACTATGGTACAGAACTGACATGAGTCAGTACATTATACAATACATTATGTACATTATGGAACAGAACAGACATGAGTCAGTACATTATACAATACATTATGTACATTATGGAACAGAACAGACATGAGTCAGTACATTATCAAATACATCATGTACATTATGATAGAGAACAGAACTGATGTGAGTCAGTACATTATCTAATACATCATGTATGTTATGGTACAGAGCAGAACAGATGTGTCAGTACATTATGTACTACATGTATGTTATGGTACAGAACAGAACAGACATGAGTCAGTACATTATCTGATACATGTACGTTATGGTAGAGAACAGAAGTGAATTGGTACATTGTCTAGTACATCGTGTACATTAAAGTACAGAACAGACATGAGTCAGTACATTATCTAATACATCATGAAAGTTATGGTATAGAACAGAAATGAGTCAGTGCATTATCTAAAAAAATCACGTGCATTATGGTACTAAACAGAACTGACATGAGTCAGTGCATTATCCAATACATCATGTACGTTATTTTACAGAACATACATGAGTCAGTACATTATCTAATACATCATGTATGTTATGGTACAAAAAAGACATGAGTCAGTACATTATCTAATACATCAGTAAAGTTATCGTACGGAATAGACACGAATCAGTACATTATCTAGTACATCATGTACATTATGGTACAGAATGGACAGGAGTCAGTACATTGTCTAATACATAATGAAAGTTATGGTACAGAACAGAACAGACATGAGTCAGTACATTATTTAATACATAAAGTATGTTATGGTACAGTACAGAACAAACATGAGTCAGTACATTATCTAATACATTATGTAAGTTATGGTACAGATCAGAAATTAGTGCATTATCTAAAACATCATGTGCATTATGGTACAGAACAGACATGAGTCAGTGCATTTTCTAATACATCATGTACGTTATGGTACAGAAAAGAACAGGCATGAGTCTGTACATTATCTAATACATCATAAACATTATGGTACAGAACAGACATGAGTCAGTACATTATCTAATACATCATGTAAGTTATGGTACAGAACAGATCGGACATGAGTCAGTACATTATCTCATACATCATGTACGTTATGGTACAGAACAGAACAGGCATGAGTCAGTACATTATGTAATACATCATGTACATTGTGGCACAGAACATGCATGACTCAGTACATTATAGCAATAACCCACTCCTGAGTGTGGGTAATGCTGGATTTACCCATGGTTGGTGTGATTTGGTATCAGGGGTGAAGCCTGAGTGGCCAAACAAAAACAACTGTGGGTAAATCCAGCATTACCCACACCCAGAAGTGAGTTATTGCTATTATACAATGACATTATTTAAGAAAAAAATTATTGCTTTTGTATTGTATAATGCCTCCTTGCTGCCCTTCTGCAGCTGTCTGGTATTTTGTGGCAGTTCTCCATTGCTTTTCTTAAAGCTGTCTCGCTATGTTAAACTTGTTTAACATAGCGAGACAGTGTGAAGCAATGGAGATCTTGCATTCTCCGTTGCTGTAAAAAAAGAGTTATAGTAATGGAAAAAGTCCGGGCGACTGGACCTTTTTCCATTACTATAACTCTGATTTACAGCATGCATGCTGACCAATCAGCGTGCAAGTTTTTGAATATTAATGGGGGCTCATTGTATAATATCTAATACATCATGTACGTTATGGTACAGAGCAGACATGAGTCAGTACATTATCTAATATATCATGTACGTTATGGTACAGAGCAGAACAGACATGGGTCAGTACATTATCTAATACATCATGTATGTTATGGTACAGAGCAGAACAGACATAAGTCAGTACATTATCCAATACATGTGCGTTATGGTACAGAGCAGAACAGACCTTATCTCATACATCATGTACATTATGGTACAGAACAGACATAAGTCAGTATATTATCTAATACATCATGTGCAATGTGGAACAGAACAGACATTATTCAGTATATTATTTAATACATCATGTATGTTATTGTACAGATCAGAACAAACATGAGTCAGTACATTATCTAATATATCATAAAAATGGTGGTACAGAACAGAATGGACATGAGTCAGTACATTATCTAATACATCATGTATATTATGGTACAGAACAGACATGAGTCAGTACATTGTCTAATACATCATGTACATTATGGTACAGAACTGACATTAGTCAATACATTATCTAATACATCATGAAAGTTATGGTACAGAGCAGAAATGAGTCAGTGCATTATCTAAAACATCATCTGCATTGTGGTACAGAACAGAACATACATGAGTCAGTGCATTATCTAATACATCATGTACGTTATGGTACAGAACAGACATGAGTTTAATACGTCATGTATGTTATCGTAGAGAACAGATCCGACATGAGTCAGTACATTATCTAATACATAATGTATGCTATGGTACAGAACCGACATGAGTCAGTGCATTATCTATTACATCATATACATTATGGTACAGAACAATACAAACATGAGTCAGTATATTATCTAATACATCATTTACATTATGGTACAGAACAGAACATACAAGAGTCAGTACATTATCTAATGCATCATGTACATTATGGTACAGAACAGACACGTGTCAGTACATTATCTAATACAGCATTTACGTTATGGTACTGAAAAAACATGAGTCAGTACATTATCTAATACATCGTGAACATCATGGTACAGAGCAGACATGAGTCAGTACATTATCTAATACATCATGTACGTTATGGTACAGAGCAGAAAAGATGTATCAGTACATTATGTACTACACCATGTATGTTATAGTACAGAACAGAACAGACATGAGTCAGTACATTATCTAATACATGTATGTTATTGTACAGAGCAGAAATGAACTGGTACATTGTCTAGTACATCGTGTACATTAAGGTACAGAACAGACATGAGTCAGTACATTATCTAATACATCATGTACGTTATGGTACAGAACAGACATGAGTCAATACATTATCTAATACATCATGAAAGTTATGGTACAGAACAGAAATGAGTCAGTGCATTATCTAAAACATCATCTGCATTGTGGTACAGAACAGAACATACATGAGTCAGTGCATTATCTAATACATCATGTACGTTATGGTACAGAACAGACATGAGTCAGTACATTATCTAATACATCATGAAAGTTATGGTACAGAACAGAAATGAGTCAGTGCATTATCTAAAACATCATCTGCATTGTGGTACAGAACAGAACATACATGAGTCAGTGCATTATCTAATACATGATGTACGTTATGGTTCAGAACAGACATGAGTCAGTACCTTATCTAATACGTCATGTACATTATTGTACAGAACAGATCCAACATGAGTCAGTACATTATCTAATACATAATGTATGCTATGGTACAGAACCGACATGAATGAGTGCATTATCTATTACATCATATACATTATGGTACAGAACAATACAGACATGAGGCAGTATATTATCTAATACATCATTTACGTTATGGTACAGAACAGAACATACAAGAGTCAGTACATTATCTAATGCATCATGTATGTTATGGTACAGAACAGACATGTGTCAGTACATTATCTAATACATCATGTACTTTATGGTACAAAGCAGAACAGACATGAGTCAGTACATTATCTAATACATCATATCCATTATGGTACAAAACAGACATGAGTCAGTACATTATCTAATACATCATGTAAGTCATGGTACAGAACAGATTGGACATGAGTCAGTACATTATCTCATACATCATGTACGTTATGGTACAGAACAGAACAGACATGAGTCAGTACATTATCTAATACATGTACGTTATTGTACAGAGCAGAAATGAATTGGTACATTGTCTAGTACATCGTGTACATTAAGGTACAGAATAGACATGAGTCAGTATATTATCTAGTACATCATAAACGTTATGGTACAGAACAGAACAGACATGAGTCAGTCGATTATCTAAAACATCATGTGCGTTATGAAACAGAACAGACATGAGTCAGTACATTATCTAATACATCATATACATTATGGTAGAGAAAAGAACCGATGTGAGTCAGTACATTATCTAATACATAATGTACGTTATGGTACAGAGCCGACTTGAGTCAGTACATTATCTAATACATCATAAACGTTATGGTACAGAACAGAAATGAGTCCATACATTATCTAATACATAATGTATGTTATGGTACAGAACCAACATGGGTCAGTACATTATCTAATACATCATAAATGTCATGGTACAGAACAGACATGAGTCAGTACATTATCTACTACATCATAACCATTATGGTACCAAACAGACATAAGTCAGTACATTATCTACTACATCATATATGTTATGGTACAGAACAGAACAGACATGAGTCAGTATTTTATCCAATACATCATGTATGTTATGGTACAGAATGGATGTGAGTCAGTACATCTAATACAGCATGTATGTTGTGGTACAGAACAGACATGAGTCAGTACATTATCTAATATATCATATGCGTTATGGTACAGAACAGACATGAGTCAGTAAATTATCTAATACATCATGTACATTATGGTACAGAACAGAAATGAGTCAGTACATTATCTAATACATCATGTATGTTATGGTACAGAACTGACATGAGTCAGTACATTATCTAATACATCATGTATGTTATGGTAAGCCATGAGTCAGTACATTATCTAATATATCATGTACGTAATGGTACAGAACAGACATGAGTCAGTATATTATCCAATACATCATGTACGTTATGGTACAGAATGGATGTGACTCAGTACATCATGTATGTTATGGTACAGAACAGACATGAGTCTGTACATTATCTAATACTTCATGTGCGTTATGATACAGAACAGACATGAGTCAGTACATTATCTAATACATCATGTATGTTGTGGTACAGAACAGACACGTGTCAGTACATTATCTAATACAGCATTTACGTTATGGTACTGAAAAAACATGAGTCAGTACATTATCTAATACATCGTGAACATTATGGTACAGAGCAGACATGAGTCAGTACATTATCTAATACATCATGTACGTTATGGTACAGAGCAGAAAAGATGTATCAGTACATTATGTACTACACCATGTATGTTATAGTACAGAACAGAACAGACATGAGTCAGTACATTATCTAATACATGTATGTTATTGTACAGAGCAGAAATGAACTGGTACATTGTCTAGTACATCGTGTACATTAAGGTACAGAACAGACATGAGTCAGTACATTATCTAATACATCATGTACGTTATGGTACAGAACAGACATGAGTCAATACATTATCTAATACATCATGAAAGTTCTGGTACAGAACAGAAATGAGTCAGTGCATTATCTAAAACATCATCTGCATTGTGGTACAGAACAGAACATACATGAGTCAGTGCATTATCTAATACATGATGTACGTTATGGTACAGAACAGACATGAGTCAGTACATTATCTAATACATCATGAAAGTTATGGTACAGAACAGAAATGAGTCAGTGCATTATCTAAAACATCATCTGCATTGTGGTACAGAACAGAACATACATGAGTCAGTGCATTATCTAATACATGATGTACATTATGGTTCAGAACAGACATGAGTCAGTACCTTATCTAATACGTCATGTACATTATTGTACAGAACAGATCCGACATGAGTCAGTACATTATCTAATACATAATGTATGCTATGGTACAGAACCGACATGAATGAGTGCATTATCTATTACATCATATACATTATGGTACAGAACAATACAGACATGAGACAGTATATTATCTAATACATCATTTACGTTATGGTACAGAACAGAACATACAAGAGTCAGTACATTATCTAATGCATCATGTATGTTATGGTACAGAACAGACATGTGTCAGTACATTATCTAATACATCATGTACTTTATGGTACAAAGCAGAACAGACATGAGTCAGTACATTATCTAATACATCATATCCATTATGGTACAAAACAGACATGAGTCAGTACATTATCTAATACATCATGTAAGTCATGGTACAGAACAGACTGGACATGAGTCAGTACATTATCTCATACATCATGTACGTTATGGTACAGAACAGACATGAGTCAGTACATTATCTAATACATGTACGTTATTGTACAGAGCAGAAATGAATTGGTACATTGTCTAGTACATCGTGTACATTAAGGTACAGAATAGACATGAGTCAGTATATTATCTAGTACATCATAAACGTTATGGTACAGAACAGAACAGACATGAGTCAGTCGATTATCTAAAACATCATGTGCATTATGAAACAGAACAGACATGAGTCAGTACATTATCTAATACATCATATACATTATGGTAGAGAACAGAACCGATGTGAGTCAGTACATTATCTAATACATAATGTACGTTATGGTACAGAGCCGACTTGAGTCAGTACATTATCTAATACATCATAAACGTTATGGTACAGAACAGACATGAGTCCATACATTATCTAATACATAATGTATGTTATGGTACAGAACCAACATGGGTCAGTACATTATCTAATACATCATAAATGTCATGGTACAGAACAGACATGAGTCAGTACATTATCTACTACATCATAACCATTATGGTACCAAACAGACATAAGTCAGTACATTATCTACTACATCATATATGTTATGGTACAGAACAGAACAGACATGAGTCAGTATTTTATCCAATACATCATGTATGTTATGGTACAGAATGGATGTGAGTCAGTACATCTAATACAGCATGTATGTTGTGGTACAGAACAGACATGAGTCAGTACATTATCTAATATATCATGTACGTTATGGTACAGAACAGACATGAGTCAGTAAATTATCTAATACATCATGTACATTATGGTACAGAACAGAAATGAGTCAGTACATTATCTAATACATCATGTATGTTATGGTACAGAACTGACATGAGTCAGTACATTATCTAATACATCATGTATGTTATGGTAAGCCATGAGTCAGTACATTATCTAATATATCATGTACGTAATGGTACAGAACAGACATGAGTCAGTATATTATCCAATACATCATGTACGTTATGGTACAGAATGGATGTGACTCAGTACATCATGTATGTTATGGTACAGAACAGACATGAGTCAGTACATTATCTAATACTTCATGTGCGTTATGATACAGAACAGACATGAGTCAGTACATTATCTAATACATCATGTACGTTATGGTTCAGAACAGACATGAGTCATTACATTATCTAATATGTCATAAATGTTATGGTACAGAACAGACATGAGTCGGTGCATTATTTTATACATCATGTGCGTTATGGTTCAGAACAGACATGAGTCAGTACATTATCTAATACATCATGTACATAATGGTACAGAACAGACATGAGTCAGTACATTATCTAATACATCATGTACGTTATGGTACAGAAAAGCACAGATGTGAGTAAGTACATTATATAATACATCATGTATATTATGGTACAGAACAGACATGAGTCAGTACATTATCTTAATACAGCATGAAAGTTATGGTACAGAACAGACATGAGTCAGTGCATTATCTTATACATCATGTATGTTATAGTACAGAGCATAACAGACATGAGTCAGTACATTATCTAATGCATCATGTATGTTATGGTACAGAACAGACATGTGTCAGTACATTATCTAATACATCATGTACTTTATGGTACAAAGCAGAACAGACATGAGTCAGTACATTATCTAATACATCATATCCATTATGGTACAAAACAGACATGAGTCAGTACATTATCTAATACATCATGTAAGTCATGGTACAGAACAGATTGGACATGAGTCAGTACATTATCTCATACATCATGTACGTTATGGTACAGAACAGACATGAGTCAGTACATTATCTAATACATGTACGTTATTGTACAGAGCAGAAATGAATTGGTACATTGTCTAGTACATCGTGTACATTAAGGTACAGAATAGACATGAGTCAGTATATTATCTAGTACATCATAAACGTTATGGTACAGAACAGAACAGACATGAGTCAGTCGATTATCTAAAACATCATGTGCATTATGAAACAGAACAGACATGAGTCAGTACATTATCTAATACATCATATACATTATGGTAGAGAACAGAACCGATGTGAGTCAGTACATTATCTAATACATAATGTACGTTATGGTACAGAACAGACATGAGTCAGTACATTATCTAATACATCATGTACGTTATGGTACAGAACAGAAATGAGTCAGTACATTATCTAATACATCATGTATGTTATGGTACAGAACAGACATGAGTCAGTACATTATCTAATACTTCATGTGCGTTATGATACAGAACAGACATGAGTCAGTACATTATCTAATACATCATGTACGTTATGGTTCAGAACAGACATGAGTCATTACATTATCTAATATGTCATAAATGTTATGGTACAGAACAGACATGAGTCGGTGCATTATTTTATACATCATGTGCGTTATGGTTCAGAACAGACATAAGTCAGTACATTATCTTCTACATAATGTACATAATGGTACAGAACAGACATGAGTCAGTACATTATCTAATACATCATGTACGTTATGGTACAGAAAAGCACAGATGTGAGTAAGTACATTATATAATACATCATGTATATTATGGTACAGAACAGACATGAGTCAGTACATTATCTTAATACAGCATGAAAGTTATGGTACAGAACAGACATGAGTCAGTACATTATCTAGTACATCATGTACGCTATGGTACAGAAAAGCACAGATGTGAGTTAGTACAGTAGATGAATGAAAATACAGACAAGTTCTTGTTCATTGCTTTTGAACAAATAAATATTATTTATTTATTAATTAATTTAACATTTGTTTACCAAGAAAGTCTGACTGGGACAGAGCCCATTTTCAGCAGAGGCGTAGGGTCTAAACCTCCAGAGGCAATTAACAAAATTATATAGATATCTACAAAATCACATACAAGCACGAAAATAGTTGCATTGAATTACACTGAGTACAGTATGACACTATATATATATATATATATATATATATATATATATATATGTATATATACATATAGATATACATAGATAGATACAGTATTTGGTACAGCAAAGTAACAACTAAAAGTTTAAACATTACTACAATATTGCATATATAACAACTGATAGTTTAAACTGTGCAGCAGTTCTACATACAGACATTAGACTGGTGAGTCATTTACCACCAATGAACACATTCTATAAAGTGATGCTACAGTCTGAAAGCGGAAGTCAGGAAAGCACAAGGAAGTTCCAAAAGACAGGTGATGTAGCTAGTAGGCCAAGCGTTAATCAGTAAAACCAGATGAACATGTATAAGTGGTGAGAGGAGAGGAGATAACAAACCAAGGGAAAGACAGATAAGGTAGAGTGAGAGAAGTTAAGGTAAAGATATGGAAGCAGGTGAGAGGAAAAGACCGAGTTAACATGTACAAAGTAGGAGGATGTAAGGGAAGTGGAATTAATGGTTGTATTAGATGAAAGGAGGGGGTGAGGTAAGGAAAGGGAGGAAGTAATAAGGCAGCACATTTAGTTACGTTTGATGGACACAGTATGGTGAAACAGACTGGCCAGCTACCGGTCATGGCAATACGATTTAGTCAGGACTAGTGCATGGACAAAGCGATTTGTTATTCTTCACGATCCCAATAGGTTTTTAAATTGAGTTGGGTCAGCAGTAGTTATGATAGGCTGTGGAACAATATTCCAAACTTTGAAGACAGAGTTGGTGTACCAATCTTTGGGCAGTAAGGCAGTGTAGGTTAGGTAATGGGGTAATTCTAGCCATTTCAGTACAGAGCAGTGGTGAGACCTCTGAGGGGAGTTAGTAGTGAATTTAGCAGTTTTATTGTAGCAGGTGTCCAGCTTGACTAAATCAGTTTTCTTTTGATTGGTGAAGATAGGCAGATAGCCTGGCAGGTACAGCAGAGTGGAAAGTAGGTGAGTTATGGCAATTGCCTGTCTTGTGGTGTTAGTGATAAAAGGTTTGGGTGTATACACAGCACCTAGTTTCATGCATGTCTTTTTGATAGAATGGGATAGGTGTATATCGAATTTTAAATTATCATCTGTTAGAACACCTAGTAATTTTGTTTGGGTTACTGTCAATATTATGGTATTATTGGAAAAATACAGTTGGAATGGAGTTGTGGGGTCTTGTGACTTAGTGGGGTGAAAGAGCATGAGTTTAGTTCTGGATGGATTTAGAATCAGTTGCGAGTCTGATAATCAGGCTTCAACAGCTAAGAAGGACTGTTGTGTCCTCACTTCGAGTTGTTTTTAGGTAGATGCACCGCACGTAAGGGTAGTCATCAGCATATTGGACAATGGAGACTAGAGAAGTAGCTGTATGGAGTCTGTTTGTAAAGATACTGAAATGTAGAGGACCTAAATCTGAGCCTTGGGGACCCCATGGTAACAGGTAAGTGGGAAGAGAGATCTTGTTACCATTTGACAACTTGTTGTCTGGTAGCTAAGTAACTATGGAATGATGGAAGGCTGAGTTTTAGAGTGGAGTGTTCGTTAAGGAGTTTCTGATAATAAACGGTATTAAAAGCTGTGGATAGGTCCAAGAAGACAGAAGATACAAGATTTGCATCACTTCTATGTGGGTTGATAGTATTGGTAAATCAGAGAAGGGCAGTTGTGCTACTACGATTTGGGTAGAAACCATGATGGGTGTTAGAACTGACATTATTAGATAATAGATAGAAAAATACATTCATATGCAGCTGTTAAACTAAGATTTTTGCTAGGGGAGATGAGATTGCTATGATTCTGTAAGTGAAGAACTCAATAGGGTTCCTACATTTGTGCAGAGTGATTATGCAAGATATTTTCCAGGTTACAGGAATGTATTGTTCAGATACAGAGCAGTTAATGAGACGAGACAGGCTAGGCGATGGCATCTGCTCCTAATTTTAGGAATTCTGAGGGCAGGTTATTAGCTGCTGTGGTTATGGGTTTTAGTTTAGAGAGTAATTTTTATGGTATATGTTTAACAGAGGAAGAGTCACTGGTATCTTTGATTATAGTTCGGATAGTTGGCTGTATATTGCAGTGGGTTTTAGTAAGTGAGCATATAGTATTTGTAAAGAAAGAGTTAAATTGTGCATCTGTACTGTCATTATTGTTAGTGGTTGATGGAGTAGGAGTGGAGGATTGGCTTGGTTGAAGGTGTATATTTATGGCAAACCAATATTTTTAGGATTGTTGTGGTGCTTTTGCTGTATAATAGTATAGTATGTTTTATTGTCTAGTTTGACCTGGGCTTTAGCTTTATTTCAAAGCTGTCTATAGTGTTCTAGGTTAACTTGATTTTTATGGTTGTGCCATAGTGTCCAGACTTTGTCTTTTAGTTTGAGTAAATCTTTAGTGTCTTTTGTTAGCCAAGAAGTGAAGTTAGATTTCACTCTGGTAGTACTACATGGGACTAGTCTGTTTAATTTGTCAATGAAGGTGGTATTGAAATAATCCAAGCAGGATCTAGGGGGTAGTGTTTTGAGTGGGGGTACAGTCACAAATTTGTAAGATGGAAATAAAGGTTTGGACATTAAAGTTTTTTTTTTTTTTGCAAATTTGACAGTAAGTAGTATTTCTGTGACAATGAAGATGGTAGCTAATTAAATATGTTGGTAGATGACTACTAATTCTAACAGGGAGACAGCCTGATTAGTAGGCTTAAGCAGGTTTGTTAATTCGGATCCAGTCAAGAAAAGATTGCCTTTTGGTTGCCTTGTCTAGTCTGGTTGTGATTATATGACCTGGATGAAACCATGTAGGTTCATAAAGTTAGTGAGGTTATCAGAGTTATCGGAGTACCAGTCAGTATTAAAGTCACCCATTATGATGGTTTCTTGTGGGAATGTTAATAATATATATATATAATATCCAATGTAAAAAATCCTCAATTATGTTAGGATTATGCCAAGAGGAATATAAGTACCTTTTATGGTTAGGTATTTGTTGCAGCTTATTTCAAGTTTGCTAAACAGTATCTCAAAGTTGTTGAATTCAGGCAACCTTGGTTTTGTAAGTTCCATTTTCAAGTTTTGTTTGTACAATATGGTTGTACCACCTCCACGCTTCTTTCTTCTATCACATCCATGTATATTATAACTTGGAGGAAAAATTTCATTATTGCTAAGTTTAGGTTTCAACCAGTTTTCTGTTGGGACTGCAATATCAGGAGAGTATAGAGATATGCTGTCATCAAGTTCATGTATCTTACTGACTGTGCTCCTGACATTTATGTTAAGGAGCAGGAGGTCAGAGCCTTTAGGAGACGTTAATGTACTTGTGTTGGGTGGTAGAGAGGGGCACTGTGCTATCAGGGGAGTATAGCGATACGCTGCCATCAAGTTCAGGTATCTTACTAACTGTGCTCCTGATGTTCATGTTAAGGAGCAGAATGTCAGAGCCGTTAGGAGATTTTAATGAACTTGTGTTGGGTGGTAGAGAGTGGAACTGTGCTATCAGGGAGTATAGCGATAGGCTGTTATCAATTCATGTATCTTGCTGACTGTGCTCCTGATGTTCATTTTAAGGAGCAGGATGTCAGAGCAGTTAGGAGATGTTAATGTACTTGTGTTGGGTGGTAGACAGGGGCAGTGGTTGGACTGTTGTTAATCACATTTGCGGCCCAGATTTGGGTGTATATCACCAGTGAAACTTAGTTGTGCACAGAAGTGTAAAAGAAGTTTAGCCAACTTAGTTAAGAGTTTGGTATATTTGAAAGATGTTTGAGATTTTGGAAAAAGTCAAAGGTATTTATTTGGAAAGTATCCTGTGTAAGTTCTGTTGTACAGATCTGAAACAATCACAAGGTTGAAAGGTAATGGGTGGTGGGGCTAAAGATAAGTACTGGTAGCTGAGGAGACAGTGTTATGTAGCTGAATGTGATAGGAAGTTAGGTAGCAGGTTAGTGTTAGGAGACTGCAGATGATAGTCTGTGAGGATAACATTTGTAGGTGTTTGGAAGAGAGAGAAGGTGACACTGTAAAGGAAGGAAGGAGACGATTTAGAAAAAGGAAAATGAATATATTGTGTTATATAGGAGAGGCTTGTGGATGGGTTTAGATTGACCAACGCAGGACTCAGTGGATATAGACTGTTGTAGGAAGTGATAGAAGTACAAGAACTAAGAAGATGTGGGTTTGGTAATCAGTGGCTGTGAGTTTAAAGGGGATGGTAGTATAAGAGGAGGTAAATTAGGTGAACAGGATAGTAAGATGAGCCTAATTTAGAGGTGGAAGGGTTTGGGTGTGATAGCATCTGTGCTGGCTGCTCTAAAATCTGTCATCATGATGACAGTGACTTTGAGGCATGTCATGTTGCTGTTGTTAGGAACTGAGTTCAGGCTGAGCCCAGATCTTGCCTTCCAAGTTGACAGGGACAGTCTTCAATCCATGCATGGACATAGTCAGTGCAATCCTTTTGGCCAGCAATAGTATGAAAAAAATGTTGGTTAGTGCAAGTGCATTTTCTGAAATGCAAGCTAAACCATTCTGTAACTGGATATTTAACAACAGCAAATGGTAAGAGCTCAAATGTTTGATCTAAAACATGTTTAAAACTTAGTCTAGAATCTGAGGTAAGCAGCAGAAACAAAACTATAAATGTTTTAGCTGTTGACAAACTCAAAAATCCCCAAGTAAATGTCATACTGGGGCTGACTATAGTCACCATAAAGGTAGCTAGTTGTGATAATGGAAGGATTATTAGCTGAAGGTGCCTTGTCTAGAACTAAGGAACTTAGTCCAACCTTGTCCTGAAACTAGAAACATGAAAATGCCAGAGAGCACCAGGAAAATGTGAGGAACTTAAAACAAGTTTTAAATCTGAGAACAGGATATATTGCAAATAATTGTTTAACTAATAATGCTGCATGTAACAAACATGTGACTTTTAGCCAAGGTTCAAATAGTGTAAAAGTTGTACCATTCAAAAATGGGATTTCTGATCAGTATATTGATAACGAATCTGTATCAAAGTAATTTGCTGAAATAATGACTAGAGCAGTAAAATCAGCATATTGTCTCTGTGTCACTAGTAGGTTCAATGGCTGGTACTGTGGGATGGGAAGGGGAAAAGGGCCTTGTGTGATTCTTATACATGGTAAATAAATGAATCAATGGTTACACTTATTAAGGAGCATTTGTCTGCAAACATGAAACCTATATCAACAGAAAAGTGCAAAAAAATGTCTTCATGGAGAAAGGAAAGAGAATCTTTTCACAAAGAAATTTGGACACTGAAGTGTAAAATACTACATCCAGTAGATTTAGTACCTAAACTAACACATAATGATGTCCTATGTAAAGGTTTCACTTGGGTCAATGCATTGTGGCAGTTGTGTGTGTGTGTGTGTGTGTGTGTGTGTGTGTGTGTGTGTGTGTGTGTGTGTGTGTGTGTGTGTGTGTGTGTGCATGCACACGCTGGGGATCACAGCAACAGTGGCTTGAGATATTGCTATGAATACAGATTCTTGAATATACTGTTAAGAATGGGGGAGGGTTACAACAGGGCCGGAGGCTGGTATAATGGCTAAGGTGTTTACAACAGGATTGGGCATAATGGTATGATTCTCACCTTTGGTCATTGACTTGTTATTGGCTTGGTATGTAATTGTCTGCAGACTAACTGCCTAGTATTACCTATGAACCTATGAGCATGTTGTTAATATGCACGATCTTAATGAAAAAGGAATAGGTATAGAAACATAAAGCGTAATTAAAGTCTGGTTTTAGCTAGAAGGGATGGAAAAGCTTGTGTGCTACCAGAAAAGTACAGTTATTATGTCAGTGAAAAAAAAAATCATTGCATAGTCTGAAAAGAAACAATCGATACTGTGTAATATGGAACCTTCACAAAAAATAATTTAGAATGCTTCTGTGGAATTAGAAAGGCACTCAGAGTAAAGTAGAGATCTTGAATGGACTCCTAAGTACCCCTCTGTAATATGAAAACAGAAGGTTAATCAGAAATGGGATTCTTACCAGTAGGTGCTTCAAAAAACAGGAGTTACTGTGGTTAAAATTAAGGAAGTACCACATCAAAAAACTGAAGAAAGTTACTTCTCTGCATTGTGTTTTGAAGAGGGAAGACAGAAAAGAAATACTACATATACCTGCACCCTAGTGGATGGGAAAGTGCTCCAGACTTAGCAACTTTATAAGATAAGCAGTGGAACTTTTAAAAATTAGGAAAAGGAAAATAAAACACTAAGTAGAGCAAAGAAAACAGAACTATAAGCAGGGTAGTCCCATCCTATAGCCATATCATGAGTTGAAGAATTACTTTATGGGGTAAATAAAAATAGAAAAGAAATATTACACCAACTACTAGACCCAGAACCTTTTCAAATACCTGTGCTGGAACTAGTAGAGACAGAAATATGGGTCGGTTTTATGTCCTGGTATATTGAAAGACATTGAGATCATCAGTGACTTCTTTGCAGTGTGTCCAGAATATGAAATGATCTTCTAGGTCCACTAGTCACTACTAAGGTCCAGTAAGGACTGACAAAACACCTATTTTGGGTTATTGATTATGCTATTATTACTTTTTCCAGAGTATAGATTGTCAAAGAGATATTTGCAGACTAGGGAACCCCTTTTATTAAAAAGGTAATTCACCAGCTTTGCCTGGGTTTCAAAGTAAAACAACAAAGAAAGTTTGTACACGACCCTTAAACAGATGAGTTAGTGGAACACTTTAACAAAACTCTGAGCTCTAAACTGAAGGAGAACATAAAACAAAATGGTAAAAATTGGTACCAGGCAATTCCCTGCCTCCTTTTTACTGTAAGAAAGGTGCAACAGGCATCGACAAGATTTACTTCAGTTTATGCTGCTAAATAGGATACATTCCATATGCTTGTCGGACATTAGAAATGAAACCCGAGAAAAAGATAAGCATCATTTAAAAGTGCAGTAGTACATTTAATGATTTGTAACTTTGAAATATCAGAAGTTAGAGTATATGCCAAGGGTACAAGAAAAGAAACAGACAGTGTACAATAAGAGTGCCGGATTCAGCAAGTTTAAAGTAAGTTAAGTAAGTGTCGATCACCTGTAGTGAGAATAACTGCATATGTGTAACACCATGCAAGAAAGTTGAAGCATCTGTAGTTATCCTGGGAGCTGAAATGGATGCTGATAGTATTGTATCAGGGATTACATTCCCATGCTGTTCACAGACGGTATTTTGTCCAAGGCCCAGAAGCAGTATGTGTTTTACTTTCATTATTTTATGTGACTTTTTGTTAACCAGGGTAGATCACTGACCCATCTGGACCAATTTCTGGTCAACCTGGGTGTGATAAAAAAAAATTCTCAAAACTAGAGCTGATAATAAAAAGAGCATGAAGTAAATAACAGATGGTCAAATATACAAGATGAAAATATACATTAAAAATAATACAGTAATAAAGTCAAAGGTATTCCTCAAATGGGATTCTGGATGAAGAGAAGGATGTCACGTTGAACAATTTCTTTAATTGCTAAATATAGGCTAGCAGATGGTGCAGGGAGAATAAATTATATGAGATATAGAGGTAGAATAAAGGAGGATAACGTGCAGTAAAATATGGGGGCAATGTATAAGGGGGTATGAGAGGTATGGGGTGGGCAATATAATAAATAAATAAATTGATAGAATATGAGCATGGAATAATTGATTAGTGCCAAGTAGAGTTTGTTGGGTTTGGGTTATATACCTGTGAGAAAATGGGCATTTCACTTTCATAGTCATCTGATCCTTACAACATTTTCTGAAGTTGAGGTCATCATTTGAGTCACTCATGGAGGTTAGGACTTGCCACAGTTTGTGACCCAGGACAAACAAATCTGTGTTTACTGCATTGCAATGTAGTGGTTAAGTGGAGGGTGGTTGCAGATTCTCTACCTTATAGTGAATCTACCAGCAGGATAGGTGATGACATTTTAATTAAGGATCCTGAGCAGGACAGAAATGAGGAGCTCAACCCTCTTTTGGATTGGGATCCAGTAAGGCTTTTAAGCAGACAGCAGTCGTTTAAGTCAATACCACAGGTGTCAGTAAAGTAGCAGGAACATAAGTTCCAGATGCGTTACTGTGCTGCCTACATGCCAGATGGAGTACAAATTCTAATTCAAATATTTCTCTTGACAGGTTAATTGTATTTTGTGTGATAGATTGATAGTGTAATTCTGTAGTACTGCTTCAGAGTGTAATACAGTGTGTATGTATAAATGAATTTCAACAGAGTCAAAGTTTATTCAGTTAGATTCCTTACTTTACGTCTGTGATGCACCATATTAATGCAGTATAATATTCTAATTGCAGTATAGTAAAACACAATTTTATTGTACTGGAAAACATGTTTGATTTTGTTTTCTCAGGGAACTACAATAAAGGAAATACGTGTTGACTGTGGATATCAAGGACCTGGGTATTCATGGAGTACACATTACTTGTAATGTTATTTATTGCAGATTCTCTAAAATCAAAGCTGATATTAATATCATAGTTTATAATTTAGGTACTGCAGTTGCTGACAAAAAGAATATTGTTTCCTGCACAGCAACCACACGCAATATCATCAGTTACAGTAATTTAGCAAACTAGGTGCAATATATATCTACATTGACTGAAAAGAAATATATTCTGGGCAATATAATATGTGCCTAAGTTTAAAAACTGGGTTAGAAAATGCAGTAAGGTATCAACAGAACCAGAAATCCAGGGGTGATGCCAAATCAAGCAGAGCACATACAGAGCGAGTTAGTCAGAGGTATTATATAAGTTTACAGTCCAATACCCAGTTTGTCAAAATGCCATCAAGTGCCAGAGCTTGAACCAAAGTTAGTCACCAGAACCTTCAGTTAAAGTTACTCCTAGATGGTGCTTGTAGCTTAAGTTTTGGAGGAGGAGAAACATGACAAATAATCAAGTTTACTTTCTGCTAATAAGATTTGCTTCTACATTAGTAAGTTCCTCATGATATGCAGCCAGACTGTGGTTATGATATTACTTCTGCATGACAGCAACAGTATCAGAAACACTTTACATGAAATAAGCTTTCAGTAACTTGGAAAACAAAGGCACGCTGTGATGTTCTTATTTGGCTGAAATTAAGCTCTAAACACGTGCACTAAAGCAAGCAGTTCATAGGTTGTTACTGGCTAATGAACACCAAGGCTCTTACAATCCTAGCCATGCACCCCAAACCATTTATTTTTTATTTTTATTTTATTTTATTTTACATTTGTTGACTGGGCTAGTCTGGCTGGATACATGTCCATTTTCAGCAGAGGCCCGAGGAGAAAAGCTCCACTATATACTAGTAAAAACATTCAAACAGGACAATAAAAGAAACAAAAGAAACAAAAATTATAAGAATGTAAAGAACAAATTCATTGTAGTGTAGTTACATTTACAGTAGCACGTTAAGATAGGTAAACAAAACAATGGAGAAATACAGAAGGGATCCATGATCCCATATTCTTTCATAACAACTATAAGAATAAAAAATATTTACAATATTAAGAATTATGATAAACAATTAGTGCCTGGGCACTAGTTCTAGGAAACAGAAATTGCACAGCAGGGATGATTAATAGGTTTAAAAACAAGGTGAGGTGACATGTTGCAGTAATATATCAAATAAAAGGAGAAAGCTTTTAGGTATGGAGTATCAGGCATTTTGATAGGGAGGTAGCTAAGGACTTATGGGGAGGTTGTTAAGATAAGTCCTGTTGTTGGCCTCTGTCCATAAGGCACATGGGGCCAGACTGCTAGGTATATTGACACTTTCCCTTCCATTTGTCAATGTTTCATTTGAATAGTGTCAAGGATGAACTCCTTTTTATATGGATGGGAAACCTATTCCACAGTGCTGGGATTCTTTAGGACACATATCTTTCTCTCCACCACGTTCTGTTTATGTGACAAGTGAAGTTCAGATCTTTGGATTTTTTGTTTTTGGTACTGTTTGTTTTGTGCATGTGCAACAGATCCATCAGGGCTGGGTCTGAAGAAACCATGTACGTCAGGAAAGATCCGTTCTAAGCACCCTGTAGAAGACTGAATACAGAGACACAGCCATTAGGTGATCAGTGTAGCAGGAAAGATCCCTTCTAAGCACCCTGTAGAAGACTGAATACAGAGACACAGCCTTTAGGTGATCAGTGTAGCAGGAAAGATCCCTTCGAAGCACCCTGTAGAAGACTGAATACAGAGACACAGCCTTTAGGTGATCAGTGTAGCAGGAAAGATCCCTTCGAAGCACCCTGTAGAAGACTGAATACAGAGACACAGCCTTTAGGTGATCAGTGTAGCAGGAAAGATCCCTTCTAAGCACCCTGTAGAAGACTGAATACAGAGACACAGCCTTTAGGTGATCAGTGTAGCAGGAAAGATCCCTTCGAAGCACCCTGTAGAAGACTGAATACAGAGACACAGCCTTTAGGTGATCAGTGTAGAAGGAAAGATCCCGTCTAAGCACCATGTAGAAGACTGAATACAGAGACACAGCCTTTAGGTGATCAGTGTAGCAGGAAAGATCCCTTCGAAGCACCCTGTAGAAGACTGAATACAGAGACACAGCCTTTAGGCGATCAGTGTAGCAGGAAAGATCCCTTCTAAGCACCCTGTAGAAGACTGAATACAGAGACACAGCCTTTAGGTGATCAGTGTAGCAGGAAAGATCCCTTCTAAGCACCCTGTAGAAGACTGAATACAGAGACACAGCCTTTAGGTGATCAGTGTAGCAGGAAAGATCCCTTGAAGCACCCTGTAGAAGACTGAATACAGAGACACAGCCTTTAGGTGATCAGTGTAGCAGGAAAGATCCCTTCGAAGCACCCTGTAGAAGACTGAATACAGAGACACAGCCTTTAGGTGATCAGTGTAGCAGGAAAGATCCCTTTGAAGCACCCTGTAGAAGACTGAATACAGAGACACAGCCTTTAGGTGATCAGTGTAGCAGGAAAGATCCCTTTGAAGCACCCTGTAGACGACTGAATACAGAGACGCAGCCTTTAGGTGATCAGTGTAGCAGGAAAGATCCCTTCGAAGCACCCTGTAGAAGACTGAATACAGAGACACAGCCTTTAGGTGATCAGTGTAGCAGGAAAGATCCCTTCGAAGCACCCTGTAGAAGACTCAATACAGAGACACAGCCTTTAGGTGATCAGTGTAGCAGGAAAGATCCCTTTGAAGCACCCTGTAGAAGACTGAATACAGAGACACAGCCTTTAGGTGATCAGTGTAGCAGGAAAGATCCCTTCTAAGCACCCTGTAGAAGACTGAATACAGAGACACAGCCTTTAGGTGATCAGTGTAGCAGGAAAGATCCCTTCGAAGCACCCTGTAGAAGACTGAATACAGAGACACAGCCTTTAGGTGATCAGTGTAGCAGGAAAGATCCCTTCTAAGCACCCTGTAGAAGACTGAATACAGAGACACAGCCTTTAGGTGATCAGTGTAGCAGGAAAGATCCCTTCAAAGCACCCTGAGAA
The DNA here is from genome assembly GCF_019279795.1 of Protopterus annectens. Classification (NCBI taxonomy): domain Eukaryota; kingdom Metazoa; phylum Chordata; order Ceratodontiformes; family Protopteridae; genus Protopterus; species Protopterus annectens. Next base: position 354,823,551 of record NC_056743.1, on the reverse strand, counting down.
GACTGAATACAGAGACACAGCCTTTAGGTGATCAGTGTAGCAGGAAAGATCCCTTCTAAGCACCCTGTAGAAGACTGAATACAGAGACACAGCCTTTAGGTGATCAGTGTAGCAGGAAAGATCCCTTCTAAGCACCCTGTAGAAGACTGAATACAGAGACACAGCCTTTAGGTGATCAGTGTAGCAGGAAAGATCCCTTCTAAGCACCCTGTAGAAGACTGAATACAGAGACACAGCCTTTAGGTGATCAGTGTAGCAGGAAAGATCCCTTGAAGCACCCTGTAGAAGACTGAATACAGAGACACAGCCTTTAGGTGATCAGTGTAGCAGGAAAGATCCCTTCTAAGCACCCTGTAGAAGACTGAATACAGAGACACAGCCTTTAGGTGATCAGTGTAGCAGGAAAGATCCCTTGAAGCACCCTGTAGAAGACTGAATACAGAGACACAGCCTTTAGGTGATCAGTGTAGCAGGAAAGATCCCTTCGAAGCACCCTGTAGAAGACTGAATACAGAGACATAGCCTTTAGGTGATCAGTGTAGCAGGAAAGATCCCTTCTAAGCACCCTGTAGAAGACTGAATACAGAGACACAGCCTTTAGGTGATCAGTGTAGCAGGAAAGATCCCTTCGAAGCACCCTGTAGAAGACTGAATACAGAGACAGAGCCTTTAGGTGATCAGTGTAGCAGGAAAGATCCCTTCTAAGCACCATGTAGAAGACTGAATACAGAGACACAGCCTTTAGGTGATCAGTGTAGCAGGAAAGATCCCTTCTAAGCACCCTGTAGAAGACTGAATACAGAGACACAGCCTTTAGGTGATCAGTGTAGCAGGAAAGATCCCTTCGAAGCACCCTGTAGAAGACTGAATACAGAGACACAGCCTTTAGGTGATCAGTGTAGCAGGAAAGATCCCTTCGAAGCACCCTGTAGAAGACTGAATACAGAGACACAGCCTTTAGGTGATCAGTGTAGCAGGAAAGATCCCTTCTAAGCACCCTGTAGAAGACTGAATACAGAGACACAGCCTTTAGGTGATCAGTGTAGCAGGAAAGATCCCTTCTAAGCACCCTGTAGAAGACTGAATACAGAGACACAGCCTTTAGGTGATCAGTGTAGCAGGAAAGATCCCTTCGAAGCACCCTGTAGAAGACTGAATACAGAGACACAGCCTTTAGGTGATCAGTGTAGCAGGAAAGATCCCTTCGAAGCACCTTGCAGAAGACTGAATACAGAGACACAGCCTTTAGGTGATCAGTGTAGCAGGAAAGATCCCTTCTAAGCACCCTGTAGAAGACTGAATACAGAGACACAGCCTTTAGGTGATCAGTGTAGCAGGAAAGATCCCTTCTAAGCACCCTGTAGAAGACTGAATACAGAGACACAGCCTTTAGGTGATCAGTGTAGCAGGAAAGATCCCTTCGAAGCACCCTGTAGAAGACTGAATACAGAGACACAGCCTTTAGGTGATCAGTGTAGCAGGAAAGATCCCTTCGAAGCACCCTGTAGAAGACTGAATACAGAGACACAGCCTTTAGGTGATCAGTGTAGCAGGAAAGATCCTTGAAGCACCCTGTAGAAGACTGAATACAGAGACACAGCCTTTAGGTGATCAGTGTAGCAGGAAAGATCCCTTGAAGCACCCTGTAGAAGACTGAATACAGAGACACAGCCTTTAGGTGATCAGTGTAGCAGGAAAGATCCCTTCTAAGCACCCTGTAGAAGACTGAATACAGAGACACAGCCTTTAGGTGATCAGTGTAGCAGGAAAGATCCCTTCAAGCACCCTGTAGAAGACTGAATACAGAGACACAGCCTTTAGGTGATCAGTGTAGCAGGAAAGATCCTTGAAGCACCCTGTAGAAGACTGAATACAGAGACACAGCCTTTAGGTGATCAGTGTAGCAGGAAAGATCCCTTCTAAGCACCCTGTAGAAGACTGAATACAGAGACACAGCCTTTAGGTGATCAGTGTAGCAGGAAAGATCCCTTTGAAGCACCCTGTAGAAGACTGAATACAGAGACACAGCCTTTAGGTGATCAGTGTAGCAGGAAAGATCCCTTCGAAGCACCCTGTAGAAGACTGAATACAGAGACACAGCCTTTAGGTGATCAGTGTAGCAGGAAAGATCCCTTCTAAGCACCATGTAGAAGACTGAATACAGAGACACAGCCTTTAGGTGATCAGTGTAGCAGGAAAGATCCCTTCTAAGCACCCTGTAGAAGACTGAATACAGAGACACAGCCTTTAGGTGATCAGTGTAGCAGGAAAGATCCCTTCGAAGCACCCTGTAGAAGACTGAATACAGAGACACAGCCTTTAGGTGATCAGTGTAGCAGGAAAGATCCCTTCGAAGCACCCTGTAGAAGACTGAATACAGAGACACAGCCTTTAGGTGATCAGTGTAGCAGGAAAGATCCCTTCTAAGCACCCTGTAGAAGACTGAATACAGAGACACAGCCTTTAGGTGATCAGTGTAGCAGGAAAGATCCCTTCTAAGCACCCTGTAGTAGACTGAATACAGAGACACAGCCTTTAGGTGATCAGTGTAGCAGGAAAGATCCCTTCGAAGCACCCTGTAGAAGACTGAATACAGAGACACAGCCTTTAGGTGATCAGTGTAGCAGGAAAGATCCCTTCGAAGCACCCTGTAGAAGACTGAATACAGAGACACAGCCTTTAGGTGATCAGTGTAGCAGGAAAGATCCCTTCTAAGCACCCTGTAGAAGACTGAATACAGAGACACAGCCTTTAGGTGATCAGTGTAGCAGGAAAGATCCCTTCGAAGCACCCTGTAGAAGACTGAATACAGAGACACAGCCTTTAGGTGATCAGTGTAGCAGGAAAGATCCCTTCGAAGCACCCTGTAGAAGACTGAATACAGAGACACAGCCTTTAGGTGATCAGTGTAGGACAGGGTATTTATGCTTTGAATTCTTCTGGTGGAAACCTTTGTGGGCATTCCGTTACAAGTGTCTGGTTACATGCATCAAAGGGCACATTGTATTCATTGATAGGTCTGATAAGGGCTAAGTAGAGTGGTACTATAACTTCCTTCGACCTGGATGCCATACCCTTACCTTTAAGTTGGGAGATACAGAATACATTTTATTATTATCTTAGCTAAATGTGGTAAAAGGCCAAATTGCTGTCTACATCTCTTACCAGATCACTTGATACTGGGTCAGCTCTTAGGGGTGTTTTATCAATGTAGTAATAAACTTGCGTTGACAGTTTCCCAAAGGGCATTATAGTGTATTATTTGGAATTGAGTCTTTTTCCATGGTTTTGGCACCTATCATTTGCCTGTGTTAAACCCACTTGTAAGATGATGGTGTCTTGTGGAGAATCTCTAATCACTCCCAACTTACAGTCATCTGTGAACTTGATGAACCAGAGGCTTTGAATATTAGCTTTGGCTTCTACTTCCATGAAGTAGATAAACTGGAGTGGGCCCTGCACAGAACCCTGGGTACTCTGATGGTGGCTGCTCTCTTGGTTGAGGTGGTCGTACTGATCCTGAGTTATTAGGTCCAGTCGTGATCCAGCCAGCAATCCACTGATTTATGTTACGATTTATACCTAGCTCAGCAAGCTTGTCAACAATACCTGAGTGGGGTATTGGATTGTATTGAATGCTTCAACCAGGTCAAGATAAGCAGTATGCATCATTTTGCCCTCTTCAATTGCTTTGGTGACCATCTCAAAGAAGCTAACCAGGTTAAGTAGACATGACCTTCCCTTAACAAAGCCAAACTGGGATGGGTCCAGCATCTGTAGGTTGCCAATGTCCTCGTTTATCATTTCCATGATAATTCTTTCTATGGCTTTGATGGTCTGCCCTTGTGGGGGGAAATGACTGTTGCAGTCCTCCATTCACTTGGAACATAGCCCGTTTCATATCTGTAGTTGAACAGTGCTTCAAATGGTCCTGATATATTCATGTTTTACACTTTTCTGGAGGCAAACTGAGATGTTGGGGCCCATGGAGGTGGTTTTCGTCATTATAATGAGTACTTGCAGCACCTGGTCCCTGCTGATGGCTGGGGGTGGTATGCTGCAATCAATTTCATCTGCTGGAGCTGGGGGGAGTGGGGCTGAAGTTTGAGCTGAATTAATCAGCCTGTAGATTTGTTATGTCACCCTGATCAGTAAAGGTGGTACCATTCACCACCAGTTCAACACACTGCTGTGTGTTACCACTAAGGTTTCAGACATAGCGAAGATGGCTTTATGATTGTCCTTAGTGTGCACGGCTACCCTGACCTTGTAGTTGGCCTTAATTAGATGTCTTAGTTTCTTGTTTAGTTGTATAGCAGAGCACCTGTGTTAAAGGGAGCTTATTTTCCTGATCTTGGCTATGAGTTTTCTTCTTTTATTATATTCCCTGTTTAGGTGATGATTCCACCATAGGAGTTTGTTTTGAAGGGGGGTATTTCTGGTAAGTACAGCAACCTCTTTTTAACTATTCACATGTTTGTATAAGGACTTTGTAAATATTTCTGTATAGGTAGCAGTGGTCTCAGGGTTGGAAGGAGCCTTCAATTTTGGCAAGATGTCACTTAATAGAATATAGTTTACATTTGAAAACTTTCTGGGTTAGCTGGATTTTCTGGGTTGATTTTTACTTCAAATGAGACAGCTGTGTGATCCAACCTCACTAGTGAGGATGTGAAATGTAGGGGAGCAACACTCTCCCGTGTTGGTGAGTAACAGATCCAGTATGTTTGATATTCTGGTTGGAGTGTGAGCTATTTGCTCCTGGGGTTTCAGATCATAAAGTCCAGGAAGCATTGTGTCTGTGAGTTAGATGCAATGTATTTTTCCCAGTCTATAGAGAGGTAGTTAAAGCCACCCATGAATAGGGTGTTTGGTTTGATGGAGAGTCTCTCTAATAGGTTTAGGTAAGAGTTGTGAGATGCTAGGGCATAGATGGTGACCTGTAGCTAGCCATGATATGGTAAGGGACGTTATCTGTGGCGATTTGCACATTGATAAGGTCCATGGTATCATCCTGTTTAGCCAGCCTGGAGGTACGTTTGTTGCCATTGTAGACTGAGCACATCCACCTTTGGCCACAGTCTCTGCTCTTGTTGTCTTAAATGTGTGGAAAGCACTGTAGCCTTGCATTTCTGGAGTAGCTTCTTGGATTTAAACCAAGTTTTGGTCAAGGCACAGATGTCTACATTCTCCAGAGTGAGGATTACTTGAAGGATGTGAAGTTGTTTTGTTTAGACTCCAAGCATTGAGCAGTAACACCTTAAGATTGCTTGTTGACTTTGTGACAATGTTGGTAGGTTTGTCTTTTTGGTTTTACCTAAAAATGTCTCTAAGGACCTATATCTGAAAGGCTGAGGGACAGATGCAGCCCAACCTTGGCAAAGCAACATAGTCATTTTACCATGTCCTTCCATGTTGACAGATATTGGCTCCCCTTGGAGTAACATAAGAAACTAAGCCAATTATTAAAGTCATTCATTTTACATTCATAGCATAGCACCATCCTTTATGAAGGTAGAATGCTGCTCAGTTTATGGTTCATAGCTATCTGTGACACATAATCCAAGATTATCATTAAGTCTCTTTTTATCAGTGAGGTAGGTTTCAGGTCATTTATACCAACATCGACTATAATATAATCATATTGGTGCATGGGGTGCATACAGTATAAGAAGGAATCAGTACTGCAAAACTAAACAAGGACCTACATTTTGAGCCACAAGAGCAGGGTCAGTCCACCCAGGCATTCTACTTGTATGTTTTATGAGAGTGAAGCTGTAACATTAGCAGCATTTCTTAGTAGTTCTCAGTGTGCGAATAAAACTGACTGATGTAACATTGTGTCCCCCACCCCCAGTAAGTGCAGTAATCCTAACTGTCCAATAGACAGTATACACTTAATTCAGATCTCTGTGATTAAGTTAAACATCAAGCAGCCCTCAGTGCTTTCTCATTCTACTAGCTTCAGAATGACGCTATAACATTAGCAGTATTTCTTAGTAGTTCTCAGTGTGTGAATAAAACTGACTGTTGTAGCTTTGTGCCCCATCCCCACCCAGCTAGTGCAGAGATCTCAGTGCTGTCTGCCTTAGTTTGTATCACTTGAGGCCCACCTGTTTATTTGCATCTCTGTACATTCCCTTTCATTGTGTACGTATCTCCGTGCTCTAATCTGTGCACAAACTGGCTACTAATAAATAAGTCAATGTGAAGACACACTCCCAACCTTAATAAACCTTGCTGTCTCTTCTCTCCTTCACTTTACAGGTAGAGTTTGAATTATTACTTACCCCCTCTGAGGCATTCACTGATAGATTCCCACTGATTGCCTCTCTGGTTTCATTGGTGTCTTTGCATTCCACCTGGTTTACACCCCATTGTGCTATCTCTCTCCCCCAATACTAAGTCTATATTAGAATCCTGCTAAACATGGAGCCATCTTTAAATTACTAGTCTCCCACCAGGGCACAAGTGATCTTCAGCAATTGAATTCTGCTTGCTGGTAAGCCATTAGACCTCAGGAATTTGTTTAAAGTGTTCAAATTTGTAAAGTAACACTTACTTTTTGCTGCTCATTACTCTTGTCTTGGTGGGCTCTGCCCCACTCTGTTCGCCTTCGCTAACACTTGGGCTCTCTCCGCACCCCTGCCCTAGTTTCCTCCCACCTCCACTACCTCTAGATTTATAGTAATCACAGCCACACCCACAGCTCAACCTCACATCACCTCCACCAATTACAGCTCCTCAAGTCAGATCACATTACACCACACCAACTTGCTCCACCACAACATACTCTCCACCACTCTCATTCCCACTAGGCATAATATACATCACCCCACACTATTTACCCATCCACATATAGTGCAACCTTATAATTTCTATGCATACCTCCACTTAGAACCAACCTAAATGTTATAACCATGACTATCACACAAGTAAGCCTAGTCTGTCTTCTCATAATTCTTTACAACTCCACAAGTTATCACTCTAGCAATATCCCTAAACTTAGTAGCACAACACAATATTATACACTTTCATATACAGACACCGCGCATTATAACAATATCTGCCCACAATTGTTCAAGAACTACATAACAAACCAATTCAGAACTAAACACGTATGCTCTCATTCCTACTCCAAAAAAACGCAATACATTCTCACACTCATCACCAAACTCCAAAATCTGTATCACCATTTTAACACCAGGCTCACCATAAGTGGGGATATCCACCCTAACCCAGGCCCACATTCATCCTGTCCAACACAAACTGCTTTAGCACAAATGTCAGAACATAACACCCCCACTATCTTCATCCCTGGGCAAATCAACAGCAGTAAAACCAGCCATCTTTTAATGCTAAATATTAATATTAGAAGTATCAAAAATAAAATACCTGAACTCTAAGCCACAATAGCACACTATTACTGAGACATAGTTGCTTTAACAGAAACCTGGCTAAATAAAATCATAGCTAACTCAGAAGTTCTCCCTACAGGCTACAATATCATTAGACAAGGCAGACTACTTCATAAAGGGGGCGGAACTACCTTACTGTATAAGTCCAGCTTAGCCCACACCCAGTTACCAAACTTCTACCCCTTCCCCAATAATTGGGACATACTTATCTCACAACTTCAACTTCACCCTAAAAAGGTCATCACCACAATTGTGATCTATATTCCACCTGGTAATACAACTGCTATTCTTGAAGACTTCTTATCCTGGTGTTCTTCCACATAGGTTCATAGGTAGGTACTAGGCTATCGGCCCAAGAGCTTATACAAGCCCAGCCAAAAAGGTACCCTGGCTTTTTTCTACCCAGGAAAATTATTTTTCTGTGCCACTGTCGAGCAGAGCCACAGAAGTGATTGCCAAGGTGAATTTCCTATTTCCCATCCAATCATCAAGATTTTTCTTGAAGAGTGCTAATGAGGAGCTTTGTTTGATATAGAAAGGTAGTTTATTCCAGAGTATGGGAAGTCTCTGGGACAGGAATCTATCCCTCTGGCATGTTCTGTTTATTGTGGTGACAAGGTTAAGGTCCCTTGAGCATGTAGCTTGGAGGGATTGGGATTTCTTTAAGTGGAGCATGTCCAACAGCTCTGGGTTTGACATAGCTTTGTATGTTAGGCAGAGATCACCTCTGAGTAGGTGATATGTGATGGAGTAAAGCTGGAGTTTTTTGAGACGGTCTGTGTAGGGCATCTGTTTGAGGCCAGTAAACCCTTTGTGAGGTATTTCTGCGGCCTTTTCAGTTGTTGTCGATGTCTTGTGAGGTACATACCAAAAGGGGCATTGTACTCTATAATGGGTCTAATGAGTGATGAGTAGAGGGGAACAATTACCTCTTTTTTTCTGGATGAGAAACCTTTTGTGATGAGGTGTGCCACATAGAAAGATTTCCTGAATATTGTGGCAATGTGATTATCAAAGGAGAGACTACTGTCCACCTGTGTCCCAAGGTCTCATCACACTTTCGGTGTTAAGTATACTACCACCTATGTTGTATTCATGGGTACAGAGTTTTTACCAAAGGGGATGACAGTGCACTTTTTGGCATTGAGCTTGAGGCCATGGCTTTGACACCAGACATCTGTCTCAGTGAGGCCCTTTTGTAGGATGTCCACATCGTTAGGAGTTTTGATTATGGCTCCTAGTTTGCAGTCATCTGTGAACTTCATTAGCCAAAGACCTTCTGTGTTAGCCTGTACTTCAGAGAAGTAGATATCAAACAGGAAAGGACCCAGGACTGAACCCTGTGGTACTCCACTTATCACTGGTCTGAAGTTGGATTTGGAGTCTGCTACTTTCACAGAGTGGGTTCTGTCAATGAGCCAGTTGGCAACCCATCTTGTGACATAGGGATTTATAACTAGTTTAGTGAGTTTATCTGTAATTCCAGAGTGGGGGATGGTGTTGAAAGCTTTGGCCTAGATAGGGTGTGTGAACCACCTTACCCTCGTCTACAGCTTTGGTGACTGCTTCAAAGAAGTCTATCAGGTTTAGGAGACCTGATCCGCCTTTTACAAACCTGAAATGGGTGGGGTCGAGTTTGGAGATTACCAATGTCTTTGTTTATAAGTTCCATGATGATACGTTGCATGACCTTGCTGACCAGGCTCGTCAGGCTAATGGGACAGTAGTTCCTGGGGTCTGTGGTGGCTCCCCCTTTGTGGAGTGGGATAACTGTCACTGTGCGCCATTCAGTGAGCGCAAAGCCTGAGGTGAGGCTATGATTTAACATGGTATTTAGGTGGGGTGCCAGCTCATTCTGTAGTTCGTGTAGAACGCAGCTTGGGATGTTGTCTGGATCCATGGATGCTGTGTTCTTGGCTTTGGAGAGTGTGGTTTTTACCTGTGCAGCCGTGATTACAGGAACCTTACATTCTTCTGATATAGAGATGGGCCCTTTAGGGAGTGAGAGGGGTTAAAGTTAGCACTGAACCTATCTGCCAGGATGTTGGCAACATCAGTTGGGTCTGTATATTTAGTGCCATTGTGCTGTAACTCAGAGCAGATCTCAATGTCAAGAAACTCTTATTCTGGGGGATTTCAACTTAGAGTGGTTCACTTGTATATCAGAACCACCAAGTAATCTAATAAATCTCAGTGGCTACCAGCAGCTAGTCCAAATTCCAACTAGATGTGATAAAAAAATATAAAAAGGAATCCATCCTTGACTGGGTCCTAACTAATAACCCCACATTGTACCCCCACACAGGCAGTCTCCCAGACACCTTAAGTGACCACAACATAATATACCTCGTGTACTAGAACACGCATATGCAAAACCACTAACTATAAATCCACTAGAAACACAAAAAAAATTCTCTCCTGAGGTCCTCAACACTTTACTCTGTAACTGTGACTGGACCCCCTAAAAACCCTCCCACTTGACCAGGCTGTAGCATATTTCAACAAAACATTTCTACAACACTTAGACACTGTCACTCCATTGTGCAAAATCAAGGTTAGATCCTCTACAAACCCCTGGCTCACTAAAGAAACCAAGCAAATCCTCAAGTCCAGAGACACCGCCTGGCTTTACTATCAAAAAAACAAAGAAACACAAAGCCAAACTAAGTACCAAGAACTGCGCAACCGTGCAAAAAAAAATGCATTAGGCTGGACAAAAAATTCCTAGTACACAAACATTACCAACTAAATACCAACACAACCCCCAAAAGTTTGGAAATATGTAAACCAGCTACTAAAACCCACCCAAAAGGCTACCCCCAAACCAAACACCTCGACACTAAAGTTCCCATTGAAACACAATTCAACTCCCACTTTGTGAACTCAAGTCTATCCTTAGTATCACAGGACAGCTCCTACCTCAGTATCCCCTCCCAACACAAATAACACTAATACAAGCCTTACCCTCAAAACAGTTTCCACCACTTCAATCAAAAGCATGCTGTCCAAACTAAAAACCTTCTCAACAGCAGCCGACCTACTCCCCAGCTATTTCTTGAAACTCACAGCAGAAGCTATTGCTATCCCAGTCTCCACTCTCATAAACAGATCAATTGTTGAAAACTATGTGCCCAAACTCTGGAAAATATCCTATGTTACACCCATTCATAAAGGTGGGACCTCCACTGAACTTAATAACTACAGACCCATTATTTTATTCTGCTCCCTGGCCAAAATCCTAGAAAAATGCATCCATACCCAGATGCTAAACTATCTCCTAGACAGCAACATCCTGTCACCTACTCAACATGGTTTCAGACCTGCCCATAGTACCACTACAGCCCTCCTCTGTTTCACAGACACAGTAAACCGTCTCAAAAATGAAGGCCTGCAAGTGTCAACTCCTTTTTGGATATGTCCAAAGCATTTGACACAGTCTTACATCAAATCCTGCTAAACAACTAAATCAATATCACCTATCAAATTCCACTCTTACCTGGTTCCAAAGCTACTTAACTGACAGGTACCAAGCTGTGAAATGGGAAAATTCTCTCTCTCCCCTCAGTTGCCCATAACTATAGGAGTCCAACAAGGTTCTATCTTAGGACCACTACTATTCACAATCTTCACAAATGACCTCCACACAGCATGCATCTATCATTCAGTATGCAGATGATACTACCTTAATCTGTGCTACATAAAACATTCCCACCCTCCTGCAAACAACTCAGCTAGCATTCACTGATGTTGAAAACTACCTTACCAAAGCCCGACTTATCCTCAATCCAAAGAAAACTCAGCTTATGATTATAACCAGTTCTAACAAAAACACTGATAACAGTCAAATCACTATCTACTCCACAAATGCTACTCCAATCGCTCCAGTGGCACAGGCTAAGCTATTGGGAATAACCATAGACTCCCACCTATAATTTGATAGTCATCTCGACTTAACTAATAAAAGAGTACATGCCAAACTGGGATCACTCTACCATATCAAACCATTTCTTACCAACAACACAAGATCAGCCATTGCTCGCTCCCAATTTCTATCCACCCTACTCTATGCATCTTCCATTCTGACTAATCTCAACAAAACTGAACTAAGCAAAATGAAAGTCTGCTATGACAGAATTGCTTGCTTTGCTGCAAATTGCTCATATAGAACTCATCACTGTACTGCTTTGAGACAGCTCCACTGGCTTGAACTGCCCAACCTTATAACCTACAATCAGCTCTGCCTCTGTCATTCTATCTATTACCGCCCCAATAAGTGTCCTGCCCTCAAAAACCTAGTACAACATCACTCAGCCAAAAGGCCTCTTAGATCATCAAGCAAACTACTACTAGAAGTCACCAACAGCTACAATAGCTTTGGAGATGCACTATATATCAGTTCAGTTGCTAAAAAATGAAACTCTCTCCCCACTAGCATACAAAACACATCGTCCAAAGCCTCCTTTAAAAACCTCATTAGGCAACATCTCAAGCAAAGTTGGCAGTGTCATGATTGCTCCCCAGGCTAGTGAAAGTGGATAAGGTACATATACTAAACCTAGAGTACTTGATAATAGTTTTCACTCTTACAAACACTGGCTAATCTACAATGTATGTACTGTACTTGTGTACTATGTATGTTTTCTACCTATGTTCCAAAGTTCAGCTGTACACCACAAATCTATTAATTACCTTTATTTTTAAATTAATGTTTTTCTTGTTTCTTCTCTTCACTGTAACTGTTGATGTGCTGTATACCACTGTAAAAACATGTCTATTGTAATTTGTGTGTATACTGATCATGTCTAAATATCTAAATGTATCTGTAATTTTTCAATGTGGAGCTTTTCTCCCCGGGCCTCTGCTGAAAAAGGGCCTTTTCGGCTCAGACACCCCCGGTTAACAAATGTAAAATAAAAAAAATATGGATCCCGGCTCCAGATAAGCAACTAAGCATTATCTTCTCTCTGTCCAGCCTGGGAGTGAGGCATCTTCAGTCTAAAGAGAGGGTTTTATGCAATATGTATTCTTGATTTCTGCTACATTTCAATGGATTGACTGTGAACTACTTTTATTGGTACACTGTGATCACAGCCAAAATACTTCATATATCACTTTGAGATTATAGCTATAAGATTTCAAGTAACATCAAATGGTAACATTTCAGAGAACCATATTTGTATCTTAAGTGTTTTCCAGTAATTTCTTCCAAATTCTCTTGAAGGGAAGGGACACACATGCACACCTATCTCTCTGCCATTTACGCACCATGTGGTACATCAGGCAATGAGCAGCTTTCAGCAGTTACGGGTTTTATGGATTCAGGTTGCTAGACCAAGCCCAACCTTCCTTGGGGGGGTGTACCACATACATATGCATGCAAACTCACACCAAGGGAGGAAACCCACACAAACACAGGAAGGACATGCAGACTCCACACAGAAGGCAGCCCAGCCAAGAATCATACCAGAGAACCTTTTGTCTGTGAAGCAACAACACTAATTGTGCCACCACACACACACACACACCCACACACACACACACACACACACACACACACACACACACACACACACACACACACACACAACCAGTTTGAATTACTAGTCCACTGATATCACAGCAAAAGTTAGTAATAGAGACAGTTGAACACAAATAAGTGACAACAGCATGATTGCATTGCTAAGGAAAATGACACTATAAGAGCTTAGCCACAAATTAGGCTTATCTGTATTGACATTTCAACATGGAAAATTGTACGTTTTCTATTCTCATTAAGAGTCCATGAGACAAGAAAGTTGTGCGACTCATAATGATGAACTGAGTAATTGAATAAGTGAGATAAGTATATTAAAAGTTTGTAACATTTAAATTTAAGTATAAGAAGACTAGATTAATTTGATTCTAGTGTAAAATGCAAGATGAAAACTGCATTTAGCAATAAAGATATAAGAAAAGAGAGGATAGCTGTTTACTGGTTATTAGTTCTACATAAAGTATGGTTGAGATATATAAAGTTTACTAGAAGTCTGATTTCCTGAATTTAGAATATCTTATTTTATTTAATTTTTATTTTTCACAACTCATTCTCTCTATTACAGCTCTTTTGAGTATGTAACTTTAACTCCCAGTGGGTGTGGCTTCAGCCTTTAATAAAATGAAGTTATCACCTTACAGTTCTAACAAATACTCATTGACAGAGGTTAAATATCAATAAAATTGTGTTTGCCATCATGTATGCTTCAAGAAAAATATTCTAATACCTTGTATGTAGCATGGTTTTGGAATTATTAATGCAAATATGACCAAGCAATATCTGACACCTACATGCGCAGTAGGAGGTAACTGCAGAAACACCTGTAGGCATACTTGGCTGTAATGAGTTAAGAGTATATGTTGAGTACATGATATTATGTTTAAATAGATTATATGAAAATATAGCATTTGTAACTGTAAAATGAATATAAACCAGGTGTGTTTCACTGACTGAAAAGGATAGTTAAGTTCGATATGTTTGATTATAGCAATGATACTAGGCTTCATCATCCCGTTTTTTATTCTGATGGGTGGCTGAAGTGTCATTTCTATAAAAAAGGGGCACAGTAATAGAATGGTGAAGTTTGTAAAATCAGTGATGTTTTGAAGCACAGAGGGCGAGATTCACTATACAGAGAAAGTGACTAATGAATGTTGTGAACTGAGCCTATGCTGTTGTGCAGTTCATGCAGGTGCGGCAGAGGATGAAGGCTATGAGATGTTGATGAGTAACTTCCTGTGGTACAGGGTTTGATTCCCACAGCCTTCATTTGCCTAGTCTGTGATCTTGAGCTAGTCGCTTAACCAGGCAGTGCTCTGGGACAATTGAGAATTTGGACTAGACTCCTTGATGGTCATGTGGACTGCTTGCCTGTGAAGCACCTATGAATACAAAATCGTAAAAGATAGTGATATTGAATGTATTTAGGAAGTAATGAAGAAATGCCATGCTGGTCAACTAACAGAAAACACAAAGACACTGTAACACAAAGCTGATGTATAATATCTTTTATTGCACAAGGCTTTACAATTATTTGATCTTTTGGAATGAATGGAGTCCTTGATGGGAGTGCAGTAATTTAGTAACTCATTAAGAAGGACTTCTGTTAGTCTGAAAGCTCAAGTAATTGTAAATATGTTAACTCGGGAGAAAGTATTACATCACCAAAGTGTTTCAGTGCATTTGTGGTTTGAAGAAATAAGTGAGATTAACGAAAGAATGCTGCCTTTCCCTCATTTCCTATTGGTGCCTTTCAAGAGTGGTTCAGGCAATATTTGGCAGAAGCAGGAGTAACATATCAATTAGTAGTGAATGTCAACTGGATGAATTTTAAGTACAGAAAACAATTATAGTATATGTGGTGAAGATGCATGTTAATAATGTAACTGTCTTATCAGTTATGCACTAACATAGTAAAGAAAGAACAGAGTATATTAGATTTAGACTCTCAGTTGTATGATGTGGTACCAGACAGCATCATTATATTTTAAGGGAAAGAGGAATTAGGGAAGGTGGTAATTGAGTTTCAGTGCAGCATTGTCATGTGGAATGTATCAGGCATGAAAGTCTGTTTGGTGAAGGAGGGTTTTTTAGAGCGATCCTAGAAAGTAGCTTATTATAAATCAGGACAAAGAACAACAGCAGAGGCAAAGGGACATAAACATTTATTATGAGAAATGATGTAAATTGTTAAAAGTACAGGCCATATAACACAAGTGTTTACTAGGCTAACGACCACAAGGGCCTTCTTAAGCCTAGCCATACATCCCCAGTCTCTGACAAGTTCTGATGCCCTTGATAAGTGTAAGCAAGTGCCTGGGAGATAAACCATTTACAGGTTATCTGATTGCATTAGAGGCTTGGGTGCCAAACCAGGAATTAATTTCCATTTTCCCATCCAATTGTCCAAGTTGCACTTGAATTGGATTATAGGATGGATGGGGAGCCTGTTCCATAGGCAGGGTAGTGTCTGGGATACATACCTGTCTCTCCAGCAGATCCTATTTATATAACAGGCAAGGTTTAAGTCTTTAGAATTGGTAATTCTGGTACTGTTTGTTTTGTAGATATGCAGGAGGTCCATCAGAGTGGGGTATGACAATTCTCTGAATACCAGGCATAGATCTCCCCTCAAAAGACCGTAGGAGACAGAATACAAGGATAGGGCCTTGAGGCGGTCTGCATAGGACATATTACTTACTTCCTGTATTCATTTAGTGAGTAACCCCTGCTGACGTTCCAGTTGTTGGATATGCCTGGTTAGGTACATACCAAAGGGGCATTGAATGATAGGTCTGATGAATGATGAATGCAGTGGAACAATGACTTCCTTGGGCTTAGATGCCATACCTTTGTTTATAAGTTGCGCAGCATAGAATGATTTCCTCATTACAGTGGACATGTGATCAAAGTCTAGATTACTGTCTGTGTGTATCCCTAGTCCCTAACTACTGGGTCATATCTAAGGGATGTGTTGTCAGTATGATAGTTACCAGGGATGGATGACTTCCCAAAGGATCCAACTATGCATTTCTTGGCATTTAGGTTTAGTCTATGGCCCTGCCACCAGTTGTTTGTCTGTGTCAGCCCTTCCTGGAGAACATTTGTGTCAGTGTGAGATTCAGTGACAGCTCCTAACTTGCAATCGTCTACAAACTTAATCAGCCAGAGACCACTGACATTGGCCTTGACTTCTGAGAAGTAAATGCCTAAAAGGAGTGGTGCAAGGACTGATCCCTCAGGGACTTCACTTGTGACTAGCCTCTTTGTAGAGGTGGACTCCCCAATTCTAACTTCCTGGGTCCTGTCTGTGACAAGTTGTCTATCCACCTGGTGACATATAAGTTTGTACCTAACCTCTTGAGTTTGTCAACAATGCCTGAGTGGGATATTGTGTCAAATGCATTGGCCAGGTCAAGGTAGGCAGTGTGAACAATTTTACCATTATCCATTGCTTTGGTGACCTTCTCAAAGAAGTCCATCAGGTTTAGTAGACATGATCTGCCCTTGATGAAACCAAACTGGGTTGGGTCCAGTGTATAGAGGTTTGCTATATCTCTAGTTATCATCTCCATGATAATTCTTCCCATGGCTTTGCATATAAGACTCTCTCTTCTCTTTTGGCTATTCCCATTAGGGGTCGCCACAGCGGATTATCTGTTTCCATTTCTTCCTGTCCTGTGCATCTTGTTCTGTCACACCAACCACCTGCATGTCCTCTCTCACCACATCTATAAACCTTATCTTAGGCCTTCCTCTTTTCCTGTTACCTGGTAGACTCATCCCTAGCATCTTTTTCCCAATATAGTCAGCATCCCTCCTCAGCACATGTCCAAACCAACATTATCTTGCCTCTCTGGCTTTGTCTCCAAACCTTCCAACCCAGGCTGACCCTCTAATATACTTATTCCTGAACCTGTCCACCCTCGTCACACCCAGTGCAAATCTTAACATCTTTAACTCTGCCACATCCAGCTCTAACTCCTGCCTTTTTGTCAATGCCACTGTCTCCAACCCATATAATATAACTGGTCTCACTACCCTCTTGTAGACCTTTCCTTTCACTCTTACTAATACTTAGCTGTCACAAATCACTCCTGACACTCTTCTCCACCCACTCCATCCTGCCTGTACTCTCTTCTTCACCTCTCTTCCACACTCACCATTACTCTGAACTATTGATCCCAAGTATTTAAACTCATTCACCTTCACCAGCTCTACTCCTTGCATCCTCACCATTCCTCTATCTTCTCTCTCATTTACACACATATATTCTGTCTTAGTCCTGCTGACCTTCATTCCTCTTCTCTCTGGAGCATATCTCCTTCTCTCCAGGATCTCCTCCACCTGTTCCCTACTCTCATTACAGATCACAATGTCATCTGCAAACATCATGGTCCACAGTTACTCCTCTCTGATCTCGTCTGTCAACCTGTCCATCACCATTGCAAATAAGAAAGGGCTCAGAGCTGATCCTTGATGTAATCCCACCTCCACCTTAAATGGACCTGTCACTCCCACTGCAGACCTCACTGCTGTCACACTACCCTCGTACATATCCTGTACCACTCTTACATACTTCTCTGACACTCCCGACTTCCTCATACAATACCACAACTCCTCTCAAGGCACACTGTCATATGCTTTCTCCAAGTCTACAAAAACACAATGCAACTCCTTCTGACCTTCTCTGTACTTCTCCATCAACACTCTCAGAGCAAACATCGTATCCATAGTGCTTTTTCCTGGCATGAAACCATACTACTGATCACTAATCATCACGTCCCTTCTTAACCTAGCTTCCACTACTCTTTTCCATAACTTCATGCTGTGACTGATCAGTGTAATCCCTCTGTAGTTACTACAGCTCTGCACATCACCCTTATTCTTAAAATTCGGTACCAAAAACCTTTTTCTCCATTCCTCAGGCATCCTCTCACTTTCCAAGATTTCATTAAACAATCTGGTTAAAAACTCCACTGCCATTTCACCTAAACACCTCCATGCTTCCACAGGTATGTCATCTGGACCAACAGCCTTTCCATTCTTCATCCTCTTCGTAGCTATCTTTACTTCCTCCTTGATAATCCATTGCACTTCATGATTCACTATCCCCACATCATCCAACCTTCTCTCCCTCTCATTCTCTTCATTCATCAACCCCTCAAAGTACTCTTTCCATCTGCTCAACACACTCTCCTCGCTTGTGAGTACGTTTCCCTCACTATCCTTTATCACCCTTACCTGTTGCACATCTTTCCTAGCTCAGTCTCTCTGTCTAGCCAATTGGTACAGGTCCTTTTCTCCCTCCTTAGTGTCCAACCTTTCATACAACTCTTCATATGCCTTATCCTTAGCCTTTACCATCTCTCTCTTTGCCATGCACCTCGTCTCCTTATACTCCTGTCTACTTTCTTCATCTCTCTGACAATCCCACTTCCTCTTCACCAACCTCTTTCTCTGTATACTCTCCTGTACTTCCTCATTCCACCACCATGTCTCCTTGTTGTCCTTCCTCTGTTCAGATGTCATACCAAGCACCTTTCTAGCAGTCTCCCTTACTAGCTCTGCTGCAGTTACCCAGCTATTTGGTAACTCTTCACTGCCACCCAGTGCCTGTCTTAACTCATCCCTGAACTCCACCTCACAATCTCCCTTTTTCAATTTCCACCATTTGATCCTTGGTGCTGCCCTCACACTCCTCCTCCTCTTCTTGATCACCAACATCATCCTACAAACCAACTGTTAACCGTTCCACAAACAAGGTAAAGAATACGTGGAATGGATGTCCAAAAAGCATTTAATGTGGATAGCAGCAAAGCAAGCAAATACAATGACAAAATAGTATAAACTCTGTCCACAGGTTAACCCAGGTTTCGTCCTTACATTAAGGACTTCTTCAGAACAATGAACAGACCAACATTTTAATTTATATATACGTCCCTAATTAATTCAATTGTTTAATTTGTTAAAACCTGTAATTTCCTATTAAAACATGATAAAAAATTTAATTAAATAAAAACTTAATAAAAACCTCTAAATGGAGCCACAAAATAATGTCACAATGTGATGGAATACATTTAGTTGCTGTCCATATAGTCTGTATAAACTGTATATGTATTTGAACAAACTTATTATTACTTAATTGATTTTTAAATTGATTTTTTTTTTTTAATTAATTTTTAAAAATGCATGTAATGTGGGTCGCCACAGCGGAACTCCGGTCCGCTAATGTTTGGTAGTGGATTTTTATGTGCCAAGTTACCAGCCCTGATGCACAACATTCAACGAAGGCATGTTCATTCACACATGCCTCCATACAGAAGACGCTCTAGCTGAGAATCGAACGGGACAACGTCTTGCTGTGAGGCGGCAACACTACCGCAGCACCACTATGATGTCAATAACCCTAAACATTTCTATAAAATGCATGAAATACTCTTAGTACATAACCTCTGTACGGTAAATAAACAAAATAATTTATCCTAAAATGTATTTTAACTTTAGAATGGGTGCTATACTAATAATTTCATTGATGCCTGGATAATTGTGGGCATCTAACCGTAATTGCCATCTTAACTCACTTATGTCAAGGTGAATGTCTAAAATTTTTCCTTGCGTATCTTTTTTGATATGCTGTATCACACAACACTTAAAGTCATGATCAGAGTTTGCCATTAAATGTCTGGCTAAAGCATTAGTGATTTTACTGTGTTTTATATCCAAAATATGTTTCCTTATTCTTTCTCTGAAATGTCTAGCTGTCTTGCCCATGTAAAAAAACAGGGCATTTTTGACATTGTGCAATGTAAACAACGTTTTGTGTGTAACAGTGGAAATGTCCTGCAATGGGAATATTGTTGTGGTTAACCCTAATGTATTCCCCTGTTACCATGATAAATTTATTTTTTAGAGGGGTTTTTATTAAGTTTAAGACAGAGTTTATACTATTTTGTCATTGTATTTGCTTGCTTTGCTGCTATCCACATTAAATACTTTTTGGACATCCATTCCACCATTATCATCCTACAAACCACCAACCTATGCTGCCTAACTACACTTTTCCCGGTCACCACTTTACAGTCTCCATTCTCTTTCAAACTGGCCCTTCTACATAGGATATAATCCACCTATGTGCATCTTCCTCCACTCTTGTACGTCACCCTATGCTTCTCCCTCTTCTTAAAATACATATTCACCACAGCCATGTCCATCCTTTTCGCAAAATCCACTACCATTTGACCTTCTGCATTCCTCTCCTTAAGACCAAACCTGCCCATCACTTCCTCATCCCCTCTGTTCCCTTCACCAGCATGCCCATTGAAATCCATTCCAATCACCAGTCTCTCACACTTAGGTACATTCACCACCACTTCATCCAACTCACTCCAAAATTTTTCTTTCTCATCCATTGCACACACATTGCACACCCAACTTGTGGAGCGTATGCACTAACATCATTCATCATTACACCATCAATTTCCAGCTTCATAAACATTACTCTGTACGACACTCTTTTCACCTCCAAAACACTCTTGGCATACTGTTCCTTCAGGATAAGCCCTACCACATTTCTCCTCCCATTCACACCATGATAGAATAATTTGAACCCACCTCGTATACACCTGGCCTTACTCCCCTTCCATCTGGTCTCTTGCACACACAATATAGCAACCTTCCTTCTCTCCATCATATCAGCTAGCTCTCTCCCTATACCAGTCATACTGCTAACATTCAAAGTTCCTAGCCTCACTACTACACTCCTAACCTTCCTCCTCTCTTTCTACTTTCGGGCATGCCTTCCAGCTCTTCTTCTCCTTCAGCCAACAGTAGCCCAATTTCTGCCAGCACCCTGTTGGCTAACAGTACTGGTGGCGGTCATTGTTAACCTGGGCCTCGACCGATCTGGTATGGAAATCTGTATTGTTGTCCGCATATGTTATTTGGCAAAGGTTTTACACCGGATGCCCTTCCTATAAGACTAGTGAGACTTATGGGTCTGTAGTTTCCAGGGTCTGTAGAGGGCCCACCTTTGTACAGAGGGATGACTGCTGCCTTTCTCCATTCATGAGGAATGAAGCCTCTTTGGAGGCTACAGTTAAATTCCAGAGGCCCTGATAGGTCATGTTTCATGCTATTTAAAAGGCATCCTGGGATGTTGTCTGGGCCCAAGATCCAGTGTTTTTGGTCTTAAAGAGAGCATTAAGGACCTGTTGCCTAGTGGTAGTGTGGGGGGCTATATTTGATGACATTTCCTGAGGGAAGGTTGACGGGAAGAGAGAAGTAAAGATGGATCCGACTCAGTATAGGTGGCTCCATTTGCAATGAGCTCTGCACACAATTGTGTATTGCCTTTGAGGTTGCGGACATAGCTAAGGAATGATTTGTGGTTGTCCTTGGCCTGGGAGGCCAAACTTACCTCAAATATGGCTTTGGTAGACTTTATTTGTTCTCTGAGTTGTTTGCTTAGTTTGATGAGAGTGCTTTTATCCTGCTGGGTTCTGCACTTCCTAATTTTTGCCATGATTTTCTTCCTCCTGTTATACATCCAACTGATTTTGTGATTCCACCAGGGTGACTTGTTTTTTGAGTTAGTTCTGTACTTCTTCCTGTTGAGTACAGCTGCCTCTAAGCAGCTATTAACATGATTGTACAGGGTTTCTGTGAACAGTTCTGCATAGACAGAAGTGTTCTCAGGGTTTATAGGGGCTTGAAATTTTGCCAGGTTCTCACTTAATAGCTTGAGGTTAGCCTTAGAATAGTTCCTGAATATTCCCTGTTGAGCTGGGGGTCCAGGTTTTATTTTTACTTCAAAGGAGACCATTTTGTGATCTGACCTTACCAGTGAAGACATTACAGTAGGGTGTGTGCAGCACTTTCCCATATTAGTGAGGACCAGATCCAGTATGGTTACACCCCTGGTTAGTGTACTGACTATCTGCTCTAGGGAGTTTGTATTTACAAAATCCAGGAATCTCTGTCCATGCACGTTTGATGTCACATAGGATTCTTAGTTAATAGTGAAGTAATTATAGCCACCCATGAATAGGGTATTGGGTTGGATGGTTAGTGTTTCTAATAAGTTTAAATACATGGTATGGGTTTCCTGGGACATAGAGGGGGACCTATAGCTTGCAAGGAAGTGGTATTGGATTTTAAATATGTTGATCTGAACATGTTTATTAAAAACATTTTTTTAGGTTCATAGATTAGTACTAGGCTAATGGGCCATTTTAAGCATTGCCAATTATCCCATGTGAAAATTAAACCCTGCATCTTCTGTTTGTAAGTTAAACACAGAACTATTATGCCAGCCTTCCAGGTACAGTCATAAAGAGATTTGATCATTTACATGATGCACTCAGCATTTCTCCCGGAAGAGAAAATCATTTAAGGAAGAACAATGTTCTTGGGTGGCGAAAGCCAGGGTACATTTTTTGGCTAGGCTTATATAGGCCCTAGGGCCAATAGCCTAGTACCTACCTATGAACAAAGACATTGTCAATTATTATTATGAAATTACTCCCTATAATAAATATAATCAAAATGTTTAGAGGTATGCCGTGCGAATGCTATGTCGAGACTGATGGGAATGTATATAATAGGAAATGATGTAATGCGTTCAATAACGGGCAGTTACATTTATTTATTTGACATTTGCTAACCAGCTTGGTCCAGCTGAGCCAAAATCCCGTTTTCAGTGGAGACCCGATGAGAAAAGCTCCAGTATAATAAAAGCAAAAATAAATAGTAAGAGGCTGGCATAAACAAAGATGAGATATAAGCTGTTACAAAGCATGGCAAATACAATTAAATACAAAACTGAAACATAACTTAAGAGATATGTTGTTACATAGCATGGAAGAAATACAAAATCTGAAACATCAATTTTTGCAAAGATTGTAGCAGAGAATGAAACATAAAGTTGCAGAACAGATTGATATATCGTGTATTTGAGTGATACAGCAATAACCCATAGTTGAGAATTGAGATAGGGCTGTAAATAAAATAAAGAATTTTATTAGTAGTAAAGGGAGGGTTATGTAGGGTCCTGGCAGGGGCAGATCTGTGAGTTAGGTAGGAAGTATCTTATCTCTTTTTTGAATGGACTTATGTGCATGATGCTTCTTACATTAAAATGGAGTTTGTTCCAGGGTTGAGATACACAGTATCTGTATAAAAGTATGCTGCTGGTTTTATTGGGCTTGTAAATATCTAGGAGATGTTGGTCAGAGCTTCGGAGTGAACAATTTGGGATATAGTAGGACACTAGAAAAGAGAGGGAGTGGCAGCAGTTGGCTTGTTTAGTATGGAATGTGTTGTGTGTAGCTGCAAAAGAAGTCATTGTTGGGGAATTCTAGCCACTGTAGTTTGTTTAG
This sequence comes from Protopterus annectens, assembly GCF_019279795.1. Taxonomy (NCBI): domain Eukaryota; kingdom Metazoa; phylum Chordata; order Ceratodontiformes; family Protopteridae; genus Protopterus; species Protopterus annectens. Next base: position 354,800,221 of record NC_056743.1, on the reverse strand, counting down.
TGCAAGGCAGTGGTGAGAGGTGTCAGGTTGATTTGTGGCAAATCTTGCAATTTTGTTGTAAGTTTGTTTGAGCTTAGCAATTAATGTGGATTGTAAGTTTGCTAGGATTGTAGAGGTATAGAATAGGCTGGGTAGGAGGAATGCCTGAGCCAGACTAAAAGTAAGGAATTTGTTGTTCCTATAAAGTAAACCCAACTTTTGGTGAATTTTATTTTTTTTGGTACACTGTTGAATGTGAAGATCAAATTTTAATTGAGAGTCAATTATGGTACCAAGCAGCTTTGTGTGAGATTCTACTTTAATGATTGTATTATTAAGTGATGAAATTGTAAAGGTGGATTTCTGATGAGAGAGAGAATTTGGAAGGATGAGAAGAAGTTTGTTTTTTTTTTTGGATTTAAGATGAGCTGGTTTTCTGTAAGCCATCCTTCAACAGAAAGGAATGAGTTTTACGTAAGCATGTGTGAGAGATATTGTCAGAGCAGGAGATGAGGAGAGTCATCTGCATATTGAATAAGGGAGGAATGGCTGCAGCATGTTTGTAGGTTGTTACTTACACTTTTGAATACAAGGGGTACAAGAATGGATCCCTGGGGTACTCCTGTTTGGATGGGTAGAAAGGGGGAGCAGGAGGTGTGCCATCTGATGGACTGTAGCCTGTTGGTAAAGTAGCTAGAGAATAATTCAAGAGTGGAAGGTGAGAGGTTGAGATCAGATAGTTTGAAGCTTAGAGTGTGATACTGGCTTGAAGGCTTTTGAGAGGTCTAAGAACAGACAAAAGACAAGTTGGTCGTTGTCTCCAGCTTCAGCTACTGTATGAGTAAAAGGTAGAAGGGCAGTAGCAGTGCTGTGGTTTGGTCAAAAGCCATGTTGGGTAGTTGTCAGATGCTGTTCTTGGAATAGAAAGTTGAGAAGCTGAGCCGTGTATACATTTTTCAAGGATTTTTGAAAATGGCGAAAGAAAAACTATGGGTCTGTAATTGGAAGGATCTGTGGAGTTTCCTCCTTTGTGTTGAAGTATAGTGTAGAAAGATTTCCAGATGGGGACTGTGGATTCTTGGACTGATCTATTTATTAGTATAGAAATTAGCTAAGACATTGAGTCTGTGATGAGCTTTAGAATGAGGGGTGGTAAGTTTTTGGTAGAGGGAGAACATGGTTTTAGTTTATGGAGGAGTGATTTTTTATGTAGGCAGTGGAGACTAGTTTAAGTGAAAAGAGGGTTTTGCCAGTATATTGACAGGGAGGGGCACGTGGATAGGTGTTAGGGTCCATGTGGGTTAGTTTATGGACAGAGTCGATAAAGTGGCAGCTAAGAAGGGTGGCGGTTTGTTGTGCTGTGTTGTTACATTAATTTTAATGGCAACAATAAAGACGTTTAAAAGCTCAGTCCTGCTGAAACTTTCTGTGGTTGCAGAAATTATCTGATTAGTACGCTTTTTAATGAACTTCAGATGCTGCAACTTGTTTAGATAGCATTTATACTTTATAAAGAGAACAAAAGCATGACAATGATCTCAAAAAACTATGTTCATCCTGGACACACATTGAATTGTCATTAACACCTGCAGAGAATTGAAATTCATAATGATAGCAAAACAAGCTATATAAATCTTTACAAACAGCATGTGTTGAAGTGGAATTTAATTCCTGTGTTTTATGCAGACATATAAAGAAAGGTGTAAAAAGGGAAATAATCATCAGACAAATAGATGTGACATTAATAGTATTGGATATGTCTTTTAAAGAAAGATAAAGGATGCCAAAAGTCATGTTTTTAACAGTATAAGTTGGTTAGATCTTCATAAATCCTTAAACTCAACTAAAGCAATGCTGAGTATTTTTCTAAGGTATTCATTGCAACTGTTTTCAATCTGGAAAATGACAAATGTAACATAGCTTCTTATGTTGAGACCCAGACCAAATACTTCATGGACGATTGTGTCAGTAAATAAATTCAGGAACGTAGGAAACGTACAACTGCATTAAAGGACGTTTTTTCTAAGTGAGAAATAAATAATCTTGCTAGTAGCTTGGTCCCCATTTTAGGAGAACAATCTGCAAGTACTGAATAGTTGACCAGTGGCTGCTATAGTGTTATTGTTATTCTGCTATGAGAAAGCAATTTTACATGAATTCTTCTGTTAACTTGTTTTTGTGAAAAAATACGGAAAGCTTGATTCTGGAAAGACTAGTGACTAACTTAAAGGAGCTTGACATCTTAGATCATAACCAGTATGTCATTAACTGTGGTCTTTCTGCCTCTATTAATCTTTTATCTTTAGAAAAAAAATGCTTGTTTTGTTTCAGATAACACACGCAAGACTGTGCCCTTTTTTGTGTATTATAAAGCATTTGATAAAACTTTGAGACAAGTTAATGTACGTTGGAATAAACTCTCTGTTGTTAGCAAAAGTTTGTGAGTAGATGATAAAACGAGAATAGCAGACCATGTTTAACAAGGAATTACAAAGTAAAGCTCAGTATTAGCCCTTTTTGTTTAATACTCATGTAAGAGATTTTCAAGTGCATCAATATGTCTGGATTTAAGATATGCAAATAATAAAATGGCAACTATTTTTGCTATAAAGGATGGATGATATTAATCTATAGGCCTGTCTGAATCAGGTTATGAGATTTGCAAGTGACAATAATCTTTCAATGTCACAGAATATGCTATAATGAATATTGGAAAATGTTATACAATATCAGATTCAGTGTTCTTAATGTCTCATGCAATACCATATTGTACTATATTGTGCCATGTCACAATGTGTTGCATTGTTTGTGTAATTTTTTACTACGTCACCGTCTTTTTATATATTGTACAGTTTTCACTCTCTTCTAGATATACCAGGGGTCAGCAAAAGCATATAACATTGCAAACATTCTGCTACCGGGCATTTCTAGAGCAATTATGTATTCTGCCTTTTCCACCTGTTTTGCCAGGCTTCTAATGCTAAACACCCTGACGTAGTAAACAGAATACTGAATGCTCACTGATAAACATTTATTACTACAAAAATGAGTTTGTATGTGAGGGTTAGATGTACTAATTAATACTAGAGGCAAACCTGTCGCACAGCACCTACACAGTGCAAGACAAACTCTAAACCATTCCAAATACCACAAAAACCTTTTAGGCATAGTTGTGTAAAGGCACAGCCAATCCTCAGCAAATACAAGAGTCCATTCTACACTACATATATCTTCGTCTTTCACTAACACAGACTAGGGCCAACAGAGTAGTTTGGCCAGGCAGTCTAGTCTACAACAGCAGCATGCACACACCATGGTGATGTACCTGTTGAAGGTTACTCCACAGTGCGTCTACAACAGCAGTATGCACACACAATGGTGATGTACCTGTTGAAGGTTACTCCACAGTGCGTCTACAACAGCAGCATGCACACACCATGGTGGTGTACCTGTTGAAGGTTACTCCACAGTGCGTCTACAACAGCAGTATGCACACACCATGGTGATGTTCCTGTTGAAGGTTACTCCACAGTGCGTCTACAACAGCAGCATGCACGCCATGGTGATGTTCCTGTTGAAGGTTACTCCACAGTGCGTCTACAACAGCAGCATGCACACACCATGGTGATGTTCCTGTTGAAGGTTACTCCACAGTGCGTCTACAACAGCAGCATGCACACGCCATGGTGATGTTCCTGTTGAAGGTTACTCCACAGTGCGTCTACAACAGCAGCATGCACACGCCATGGTGATGTTCCTGTTGAAGGTTACTCCACAGTGCGTCTACAACAGCAGCATGCACACGCCATGGTGGTGTACCTGTTGAAGGTTACTCCACAGTGCGTCTACAACAGCAGCATGCACACGCCATGGTGATGTTCCTGTTGAAGGTTACTCCACAGTGCGTCTCCAACAGCAGTATGCACACACCATGGTGATGTACCTGTTGAAGGTTACTCCACAGTGCGTCTACAACAGCAGTATGCACACACCATGGTGATGTTCCTGTTGAAGGTTACTCTACAGTGCGTCTACAACAGCAGCATGCACACGCCATGGTGATGTACCTGTTGAAGGTTACTCCACAGTGCGTCTCCAACAGCAGCATGCACACACCATGGTGATGTACCTGTTGAAGGTTACTCCACAGTGCGTCTCCAACAGCAGTATGCACATACCATGGTGATGTACCTGTTGAAGGTTACTCCACAGTGCGTCTCCAACAGCAGTATGCACACACCATGGTGATGTACCTGTTGAAGGTTACTCCACAGTGCGTCTACAACAGCAGCATGCACACGCCATGGTGGTGTACCTGTTGAAGGTTACTCCACAGTGCGTCTACAACAGCAGCATGCACACACCATGGTGATGTTCCTGTTGAAGGTTACTCCACAGTGCGTCTACAACAGCAGCATGCACACACCATGGTGATGTTCCTGTTGAAGGTTACTCCACAGTGCGTCTACAACAGCAGTATGCACACACCATGGTGATGTACCTGTTGAAGGTTACTCCACAGTGCGTCTACAACAGCAGTATGCACACACCATGGTGGTGTACCTGTTGAAGGTTACTCCACAGTGCGTCTACAACAGCAGCATGCACACACCATGGTGATGTACCTGTTGAAGGTTACTCCACAGTGCGTCTACAACAGCAGCATGCACACGCCATGGTGATGTTCCTGTTGAAGGTTACTCCACAGTGCGTCTACAACAGCAGTATGCACACACCATGGTGATGTTCCTGTTGAAGGTTACTCCACAGTGCATCTACAACAGCAGTATGCACACACCATGGTGATGTACCTGTTGAAGGTTACTCCACAGTGCGTCTACAACAGCAGCATGCACACACCATGGTGATGTACCTGTTGAAGGTTACTCCACAGTGCGTCTACAACAGCAGCATGCACACGCCATGGTGATGTACCTGTTGAAGGTTACTCCACAGTGCGTCTCCAACAGCAGCATGCACACGCCATGGTGATGTACCTGTTGAAGGTTACTCCACAGTGCAGTGCAGCAAAGCATCGCTTACAAGACTGAGCAACGGTGAGTATTTGTTGTGACTCCAGTGTTAGAATGTACCAGGGTGCTCAAGTATCAGAATCCACCAAGGTACTCAAGTATATTCAAGCCACGTATTAAGGTGACGGTCATTCTACATGTGGGTGTGGATGACCTGTGATAAACCCCGTTAGAATATATAAACAGGGACATAATGAAGGTCTCTGAAAACGTCTCTAGGGCTGGAAGGAGACTAGCGTTGAGTAGCACCCAACCATCACCCAGAATGACACTGCAAAATAGGCATAAGATGAGCGAGTTAAAGGATTACCTTAGTATTAGTATGATTCAGATTGCGCAAACATGCAGTAAAATGGAAGACCATCTCACAAGTGTCATCAGGAATAGCCTGCAGCTATCTCCTTCAGGCTTGCAAATACTGGCTAAGATATTCTATTCCCCAAGGTGTTTTATTTGTGCAATATCAATCTATAGAGGTTACAATCCAGCAAATACCCATATACTACTGACTAATGCTATGTGCCTGAGTAAGATAATGCCCTCTTTTCAGGACTTCCGAACTCTAGAAAATGTGGATATTTGTGATATGACTTAAGCTGGTTCCTCTCTCATGAAAACGTTTGCTTGTTACCAGCTCTTTAGTGACTACTACTACTTTAGGCCCACAATTATAAATAGCAGTAATCATGGTGATGGCATGTCTGTCTTATCCAAAATGCATTCACCCCTAGAATAATCTCAGGGGTAACAATGAACACAAACTCATTTATAGCTTAGCACCTGTAAGAAAGACCTCGTATCACATGCTGGCCAACTTCAGAACTCTGTCTCGACACCTGCAAACAAATAGAACATATCTTAAACTAGAAAACATCCTAACTAATCCAAACAACATGGTTCTGGGAGACATGCACTACTCCATGTTTGACAAACCTATACCTCATATAACAATGATGCTCCCTTGATTTTATCAATGCAAATTGCCACAAGTGAATAGTGCCCTTTCTCAGCAGACACCACAGATATCATGGGTTCTAAGCATGTTGTTTTAGAAACAGATAGTTGGTTCATTTTAATGATAATGTGTTCTGTAATAATGTGTTTAGATCTGGAAAGGGATAATCTGTTCAGCCACTTAAATAACGAACATGAGATACTCTATCAAGTTTTTTCATATTGTTTATGGTGAATAGCCATATCTATGGCTTAAATGGACTTCCAAGCCTCATAGAATCAGGCTAATCCTTTCTCTTATTGGCTGAATGTACAAGTAAAACACACTGCTGCATTGATAGCATGTACATGGATGTGTGTTAACACATGCATTACATTTTTTAAAGGCAAAGTGCTTTAGTTTTTTTTTTCCCACAGACTTTGTATGAGGAAAATGTTTGAATTTGCAGGGTATAAGGTAGTAGGTTTTGTAGCTGCCCTTATTCTATACTCACCTTACAGGTCATCTGTAACAGTCCACATCCAATATGTGAATGATGGAGTCCTGGGTCTGCTTTTATCTTCCTGTTTTGCTACTGCAGCCGGCCCCAAGCGAGTCACTGACCCTTCCCCCTCCTTTGTGTTATTAGGACACCTCCTTCACCCTAAGGCTATATTACAAAGTGAAGACATTTAAAAGTTACTGTAAAACTCTTCACTGTTAGATCTGATGAAGACTACCAAATAAAGCCCTTATCGAAGATAACTAGAGCCTGATTATTTGAGAAGAATATGAGACTAAGTAATGGGAGATTATTTGCTTAGCAGTTGTGCATTTACTTGGTTTTGGCCTGTTGAAATCTATATTAACAAGCAGTGCACCTAATTATCAAACAGAAACAGAGTACAAATGATTAGTCCAGATAAAATCACTGCATCTAGCAGATGTAGGGGACTATATCTCTCCGATACCATCCCTGTGGGAGGAATAAAACTGCCTAGCTGAAGTTTAAAGTAGTGTATTCAGTAAGGTAGTTAGATGGACAAGTGTTTAATTGCCCCAATACAACCAAGGCCCGTCATATCCTTTGAAGCCAATAATTCCACCTCTGCTATCCTCTGTACTCCATGTGTGTGTCCAATAAATCAAACAAATCCACAAACTCTCCATGCCATATTCTCTCCTTAACAATGAGAAAAACATGCAGCATAATGAAAACTCTCTGACCCCATCTTCTTCTCCAGGCAACCCGCATGGTCAAGCCCCCTTCCTGGAAGAGGCATCTGCCTCCTGGAAATACAAAAAACTGTCTACAGACTCCACAGCCCTAGGACTTACTTGACCTGTAGAGTGAAGCCCTTGGACAGCTAACTCCCCTGGCTCACCCCCCAACCTCTCAATATCTACTGTGCCTTATAAATCAAGTTCTCTCAATAAGCCTTTCACATAACTTTCTCTGGAGTGTGGGGTGCGGACGGATTGGGATTTCTTTAGATGTCGCATTTCTAACAGAGCTGGGTCAGTGTCAGAGCGATGTTTATGAAGCTGAAAATTGATGGTGTAATGATGAATGTTGTTAGTGCATATGCTCCACAAGTTGGGTGTGCGATGGATGAGAACGAAAAATTTTGGAGTGAATTGGATGAAGTGGTGATGACTGTACACAAGGGTGAGAGACTGGTGATTGGAGCAGATTTCAATGGGCATGTTGGTGAAGGGAACAGAGGGGATGAGGAAGTGATGGGTAGGTATGGTGTTAAACAAAGGAATGCAGAAGGTCAGATGGTAGTGGATTTTGCAAAAAGGATGGATATGGCTGTGGTGAATACATATTTTAACAAGAAGGAGGAGCATAGGGTGACATACATGAGTGGAGGAAGATGCACACAGGTGGATTATATCTTATGTAGAAGGGCCTGTTTGAAGGAGATTGGAGACTGTAAAGTGGTGACCGGGGAAAGTGTAGTTAGACAGCATAGGATGGTGGTTTGTAGGATAACGTTGGTGATCAAGAAGAGGAGGAGGAGTGTGAGGGCAGCACCAAGGATCAAATGGTGGAAATTGAAAAAAGGGTAGTTGTGAGGTGTAGTTCAGGGAAGAGTTAAGACAGACACTGGGTGGCAGTCCAAATAGCTGGGAAGCTACAGCAGAGCTAGTAAGGGAGACTGCTAGAAAGGTGCTTGGTATGACATCTGGACAGAGGAAGGACAACAAGGAGACCTGGTGGTGGAATGAGGAAGTACAGGAGAGTATACAGAGAAAGAGGGTGGCAAAGAAGAAGTGGGATTGTCAGAGAGATGAAGAAAGTATACAGGAGTATAAGGAGATGAGGTACATGGCAGAG
>NC_056743.1:354691931-354784431 GCF_019279795.1 Protopterus annectens | reverse complement strand
TCGCGTTAATGGGACACTACTGTTGTATTTCAAAACAGTGTAATTTTGATCTACGGTAGTAGACCCACATATATATATATATATATATATATTGCAGGGGGGCAAGCCACACCCCCTCTACTTAATATACCAACACCAAGATTGCGCTACAGCAGGGAATAGGAAAACTACCAGTTCCATGCTGTACTGTTAGTGTAGCGTGATCTCGGAGTTGGTATATTTAAGTAGAGGGGTGTGGGGGGTGCAGGTGGGCTTGCCCCCCTGCAGTAACGTCTTATAGTTTTGTTTTTTTAATAATTTGGAAAGATTGATCTTCTGAAATATTGACCATATGGTCTCGACCATATGGTGTTCGATATTTCAGCAGATCAATCTTTTCATAGGTAACTATATATATATATATATATATATATATATATATATATATATATATATATATATATAAAATGTGTGTGTGTTCTGTGGGTGGAGTTTTGAATATATTAATATATATATATATATATATATATATATATACACACACACACACACACACACACACACACACACACACACACAGACGCACAAACATATATATATGTGTGTCAGATATCTATATATGAATATATATATATATATATATATATATATATATATATATATATATATATATATATTCAAAACACCACCCGCAGAGCTAAGGTTTACCAATAAAATTACTTCCTGCTGCTTTCTCAGGCAGCTGTACATAATACTAATGTTGCCTCCTCATTTTTAAATGATCCTTGAAGTTTTGATAATAAAATTACCTGTATATCAAGCAAGTGCTTTATAACATTCCTGATGATCTGTTAGCCAGCTGTGTGTACCGGCTGCTGACTTTTCATTCCTGCCTGCCATAGGCATGCAGAGAAGTAACTGCCTTCAACCCAGTGAAGAAATGTTGCCAGCAAGGCAATCACAGTACTGTTTTGTGTCAATGATGCTCACACCATGTACACAAGCTACAACACTTTCCCTTGGACCTCACGCCACCATGAGACCATCCTAATGACCAAATTACAGAGTGTAAAGTCCCATGCTCAAGCACCCACCAGAACACTGCATTCACACACAGGGCACAAACAGAGTAAAAGGACAAACAAGAGAAAAGGTGACCTTGACTGACTTAGCCTCAGTAGGGCTACACATGGCCACTGTGATCTCACGATGATTGACAGTCTCAGCCCAGTGATATGAAGCCACACCCCCCACCATCTTACTGAATGGGGATAGATAGATAGATAGATAGATACATGCTCTAAATAAATCACACTTTATAGTATGAAGCCACACCCCCCACCCTCTTACTGAATGGGAATAGGTAGATACATGCTCTGAATAAATCACACTTTATAGTATGAAGCCACACCCCCCACCCTCTTACAGAATGGGGATAGGTAGATACATGCTCTGAATAAATCACACTTTATAGTATGAAGCCACACCCCCCACCCTCTTACTGAATAGGGATAGGTAGATCATGCTCTGAATAAATCACACTTTATAGTATGAAGCCACACCCCCCACCCTCTTACTGAATGGGGATAGGTAGATACATGCTCTGAATAAATCACACTTTATAGTATGAAGCCACACCCCCCACCCTCTTACTGAATGGGGATAGGTAGATACATGCTTTGAATAAATCACACTTTATAGTATGAAGCAACACCCCCCACCCTCTTACTGAATGGGGATAGGTAGATACATGCTCTGAATAAATCACACTTTATAGTATGAAGCCACACCCCCCACCCTCTTACTGAATGGGGATAGGTAGATACATGCTCTGAATAAATCACACTTTATAGTATGAAGCCACACCCCCCACCCTCTTACTGAATGGGGATAGGTAGATACATGCTCTGAATAAATCACATAAATCACACTTTATAGTATGAAGCCACACCCCCCGCCCTCTTACTGAATGGGGATAGGTAGATACATGCTCTGAATAAATCACACTTTATAGTATGAAGCCACCTCCGCACCCTCTTACTGAATGGGGATAGGTAGATACATGCTCTGAATAAATCACACTTTATAGTATGAAGCCACACCCCCCACCCTCTTACTGAATGGGGATAGGTAGATACATGCTCTGAATAAATCACACTTTATAACAGAGGGAGTAGAGAAGAAGAGAGAGAGAGGAGAATGTATCGTTGCTGAATGCTGCCGTACATGAGAGAGAAAGACAATCCCCAGCCAGATAGCCCTAAATCCAATTTTAACAATGTAGACTCTACTGTTTTCCTTTCCTCCAGCCCACCTACATTACCAAACATTGTACGTCCCACACCCATTGTCCCTTCTTCTTACTTACCTGAAATACTGTCTACTACTCATTAACCTTCGGCTGAGCCTACCTGATGTTCATCCATCAAAATCATGGCCCAAGAGAACTTCCTGAGCTCCTACCCAGCCTTAAACGCCTGTTAACCCCCAGATGCAACTATTTCATATCCTGTTCCATCATCTAATATCTACCTGTCTACCCATTATCAATCCCACATTTGCACCCTTCCTCCACCCCTTCTTAAACACACTGAAACCTGGCAGCAGCCTTTAAGGAAAACCACTAGCAGGTCTTCATAGACAATAATGTCTGCCACAGGTGTACTAGTTTTGTCTAATTTTTAAGTATTGTAAACTGTTGTCACCTGTAACTGAAATTGTAATAAGCTTTGTGGCCTCCATTAAGACTGAAAATAATTCTTGGACAGCCTACTCTGCCAATTTCAAATCAAATAAATATTTAAAGTAAAGTAAATGTCATGACAGGAGATACTGCCAGCCATGCCAGGTAGAAGAGGGGCGGTGGATGTATGACTTGTGCCAGCACAGGCTAGCTGGGATTTTGTAAATAATGGTATTTCATTGGTATATCAAACTGATCTGTACAAATGCTTGCGCTGAAAATGTATTTGTGAGCTTTGCTTGTATTAATTGTGTTAAAAAGCATGAACAGTGCACCCTGCTGAAATAATGAGAAATGTGAATGTATTATGGTATCTGAATTAAATGTATATGTTTTGCTAGAGGACACTGGCACAGCAATGATTAACCAGCTGGCTTATTTTAAAAAAAAATAAGAGAAATGTAAATGAGCTGTTAAATCTTTGAATTGTACCCCACAGTGCTGAGTAGGCCTAGAGACGGTAGGTCTGGGAGCAGCCATTATCTGTTAGCTTTTGTAAAGAAGAGGGATGTGTTGTATATGTTTTTGGCTCCTAAGCATTGCCATAAAAGCTCTAAATATGTATTGTAGCAGTCTGCTAATGGCCTGTCTCAAACTTCAAAAGGAGATATTGTGGGAACCTAGAGTCAGGTGACCAGATGAGGTCATTCTGCAAGTTATCTTGGATATTATATTTTACAGGGAGTTATCTCAGAATATATTCTGTTTGGGATCTTGACTAGAAAGACTGCTCACTTATTTCATCTTGCCTTGCCTAAGTCATTTATTAGGAAACGGTAAACTCTCTTAGATTCAGTCAGGAATATAGTGAAGCTTAGTTTAGAGATTGTTTTTCTTTAGTTGTATGAGTCTGTCCATCAGAATTGTTTTCAATATTTTGTGTGATTTGAACTCTGCGGTTTACTATGAATATATTTTCAGTATTTTCATGTACTTTCATTATTTATTATTGAATATATTTAATACTTTTATCATGGCTGGTTCTTGTACAGAGTATCTTATATTTATTTGGTGATGCTGTGTGGGTCACTCCAGAAGGCCTAGCCATCTTGGTGAACTACTACCATTTGTATTACTATTAATATTGTACAGTATAATTGGAACCCTTTGTTAAGGGCCTTAGAGTAGCTAATTGTGGAGTGCCTGGTTGCATTGGTAACTACCTTATACTCTGGGCAGAAGGGGGCAACCTGTGCTAGCCTTTCCCGTGTGTGTGTGTGTGTGTGTGTGTGTGTGGGGGTGTGTCTGTGTGTGTGTGTGTGTGTGTGTGTGTGTGTGTGTGTGTGTGAAAATTAAACTCTCAATGTGTGTGTGTCATTTACTTGGGGCAGGGACACGAAGCACTGGGTTTACAGAGAAGGTGCTGGAGGATTTGGCTTGGACATTCGGCTGAGGGCCTAACCCTACAGCTTTAGCAGTGAGAAGTCTTATTGGGGATTTGGAGGGAGACAGATATAAGGACATCCAGACCCCGGGTGGTTTGTGTACCCTGTGTGCTCTTAAGGGAAACTGCACTTGATGCAGAGAGGCCTGCATCTGGCAATACTGTGTGTATCCATCTTTAATCCAAATACACATCCCTCTCCAGTGTCAGTGGTGAGGATTCAGGCTCCTTGATTACTGGCCTAGCATGGGGATGACACATATTGGTGTCCATCACATATTGGTAGCAGTGGTGGGCATCACAGTAAACATGAATATGGAGCTATAATCTTCCACAGACAGCTTTTTTTTTTGTAAGTATGTCTGTCTTAAAATGCATGAACATTTTAACCTACTTTAGTGATTTATGAACAAAAAATTCCAGTGTTGGTAAGAATTTTTTACTTTAGCAGATTAATTTTTTACTATAGCAGTTAACCAATGAGGCTGTGGTCTGAAGAACAATAATGCATCTGTCTGATAAACCATACATCATGATATTTAAAATATACGAGTACCATGTAAGAACATTAAACAATAAGAATGGCAGCTTTAAAAGTCTGAGCGGTTTGTTCCAGAATTTTAACATCATGATACTGACAAAATATATGTTTTATGTTTATAGGATCTAACTTTGCCTCCTGAACAGATCAGAAGAATGTACAGCTCATAAGTGTTATATTTCTTCATGGCCTCTGTAGGCATACACTTAGCAAAACGACACCGACTCTGGCAGTCATGAGATCCTGAATTAAGCTGATAATGATGAATGAATAAATGAATGAATTTGTTTTTTTCCCCAAAATTTATCTGAAGTGAAGTCAGAAATGTTGCAAGATATTCTGACTGGTACTTCAGAAAATTGCTTTCCGCTCTGAGTTCTTAATAACATCATTTTATATTCATGAAAGGGTATGCTAAGCAGGGACAGGAACCTTCTGATCATCTTATGTCTGTAGCTACTTGCAAACAGAACTAAGCTAACCTTAGGGATTGCTGTTTTACAGAAATTCCTAACTATAGTATCGATACAGTCCCCTTTCCACACTACCATTATTTATAAAATCCCGTATGAATCTGTTTTTGGTTATATTGAATAGCAGGGTTCAGAGTGCTGAGCAAATCAAAGTGGTGTTATAATCATTTAAGATGAGTTATTATAAGGTTTACTCTTTCTAAATGATCATAATTGTAAGTTTGTGTATTTACTTCTTTTCTTTGAGAAGTTTCTAAGAGATTAATTAAGAAGTGTGATGATCTATCCTAGTTACTTACTGAACAGTATGATCGACTAGTCTCCTAGTCTCATGTTTTCATTTTCTGATTGAGAAATGATGCGATGCTAAGAGCAGCGATACTGCAGTCCTCCATACATCCACAGCTAGTAGCATCCCTCTTGGCCTTGTTAGCAGCTAGTCGGGCACATCATAACACTGGGAAACACAAGCTGGTGATGTGAGGAAGGGGGTTTATTATCTCAAATGTCTTTTAAAAGAAGTAGCTGAGATACAGCTGTGATATCACCAAGAATGATTTGTAGTGTTTTAGGATTGTAGATGAAACCAAACACTGCAACTATAAAGGTAAAATAAACTGATCCAACTGGACCTTTTTAAGATCAGCTCTGGTTTTGCAAAAAAAAAAAAAAGAGAGAGAGAGAGAGAGATACATATCTTATATTGCATTGAATCATTTTGGGTCATTGATATGAAATTACGAGCTAGCTTAAAATTAGAATTAAAAATGTAAAATTGTGAAGCATGACACACAGCAGCAGTAACAAGTAGATCATATGAAAAAGCTTGCTTCATCTTCACTAATAGAGTAAAAAGATAGCCCTTTCAAGACCCAACAATAAAGTTCTGGCGCCTTAAGGAATAAAAGATTGTCACTTCTAATACCCCCCCCCCCAAAAAAAAAAAAAGAACAGAAGGAGTGACTAGTAAAAAAAAGTGTTTCTAAAATTCCTGATACAAAGCTGACAATGTAATCCACACCATTTTTTGACCAGAAAAACTTTTCAATTTCTTCAAGAGTAACTGGTATTAAATTTCCATAACTAGCAAAATATGTGAAAACTTAGATTAAAAACGAAAAACAAAAATAACAAAGCATAAAAGAGACAGATGTGTGTTTTTGCCTTGTAAAATACAGCTGAGAAAAGCACTTATCTGTCTTTTTTTATGCTCAGTCATTATTGTTTACTGTTTTTAATCTAAGTTGTTTAAATATTTTTGTAACTGTGGAAAACTAATACAATTTACCTAGTCTTGAACAAAGAGTGTGGATTACTGAACCAGCTCATAGTGTTACCAGCAATTTTGAGATCGTTTTTTTAACCAGTCCATGCTTCAGTTCTTTTTTTTGTTTATCTTAGTTTAACAATTTGACAAATAAATTAAATGCTAATCTACAAATACATTTACATAGTTGCAGTAGTAATAAAAACATTTGATTCTTTGCATGAAATAATTCAAAGACTACAGAGCAGAAAGGCTTTTTGGTCATGAGTGTTCACATAGCGACACTGTGTTGGTCATGAGTGTTCACAGAGCGACACTGTGTTGGTCATGAGTGTTCACAGAGCGACACTGTGTTGGTCATGAGTGTTCACAGAGCGACACTGTGTTGGTCATGAGTGTTTACAGAGCGACACTGTGTTGGTCATGAGTGTTCACAGAGCGACACTGTGCATTTGAACAACAAAATTATTAACTTTTAAAGAGAGAAGGAGTCAGAGTTACGACTGGCATCATATGAATTTGGTATAATTCAATGAAATCATTATGGCCTGTGGTCAGTTAAGTAAACCATTATATTGCACCCAAACCTCCCAACCATACCAATTTATTCAGTTTTGACCAAGTTTTGGGGTCCAAATAAAGAGGTGCTAGGATTCCTGAGTAGCACACCTTCAATTCCAATTTTTTTCTTATGTTTTTTCCCATTTTTTCGAATTTCGCGCTGTCAGAGCTGACGTCATCATGTGCGCGATAATGTCAGCTCCATCATGGCTATCAGCCAGTCGAAATTGAGCTTCCAGCTGCAAATCTGCAAATG
Organism: Protopterus annectens; assembly: GCF_019279795.1. Classification (NCBI taxonomy): domain Eukaryota; kingdom Metazoa; phylum Chordata; order Ceratodontiformes; family Protopteridae; genus Protopterus; species Protopterus annectens. The sequence continues at coordinate 354,777,227 of NC_056743.1, read as the reverse complement.
CAAGTGAGCGGGAAATCAGCTTGTTGTGGAGTTAACAGCCATGAAAGCTTTATAGCACACAGTAACAGCCAGGAAATATGGCATTTGGGACTTAACAGCACTGACTCATTGGCTTAAGGGAATCAGCATGTGGAGTTAACAGCTGGGAAAGCAGCTTGAATAACAGCACTTGTTTTGTTCAGCAGCTTAGAAATGGCATTTGGGACTTAACTCATTTCGTTTATCAACAGGGAAATCTGACTCAGGTAAGGTGTGTGTGTGTGTGTGTGTGTGTGTGTGTGTGTGTGTGTGTGTGTGTGTGTGTGTGTGTGTGAGAAATGTCCCCTTTATAATACACTTGGTGGCTAGAGGTGCTCAGGCTCAATCCCTGTACCCTGCGTATAGGGTAAAAAGAGCCTAATGTCCCTAGCCACCACCACTTGTGAATTTTTTGTTCTGTTCCTCATAAACTCTATGGTTTCAGGATGTTTGTGAAAAATCACTAAAGATTGAATTTATTGAATAATGACAGGCATTTGAATTTCAGACTTCATATTCTTCAGAAAATAAATGGTAACAAAAACCTTTTATTCTAGCAATTTTCAAAGTTTATAAGATCAGTATTTGAAATGTGTACCTAATTTGGGGCAAGTTTCAGTCTTCCTATCTTTTGGGAAACAAGCTGCTGATTTGGCATAGTGGTATTTTGCTCTGTCTGTAGTGCACAGAGTCCTGTGTTCAAGACTTGCCAGTGAAATGCATGGTGGTAACACAACATTTTATTCTAGCAACTTTCCAAAATTATACAAGTAATGTTTAAAATGTGGCCCTGGTTTTTGCCCCCCCCCCAAAAAAAAAAAAAAACTTAAATTGAAAATGAGTGCAAGAAGCTGTGCGAGGTGCCTATGCCTTACACTACTGTCATTCTATTTTATATGTATAGTGTGTGTGTGTGTGTGTGTGTGTGTGTGTGTGTGTGTGTGTGTGTGTGTGTGTGTGTGTGTGTGTGTGTGTGTGTGTGTGTGTGTGTGTGTGTGTGTGTGTGTGTAAGTAGACTTTTATGATGGAAATGTCCTGAATTGGGCAGTTTTGCCATTACTGGTTCATGCATTTTGTTTCATTGCCTACTGAAAAATGTTCAAACAATAAATTTAAAATGTTCTGTGTGTCTAACAAGTGTGCTGTATTATACAAGGAATATAATTTACTAACGTCAGGAAGGTGCATCAACGAACACATGTATGTTTCTTATTTTGTGTGCAATGGGACAGTGATTTGTAAACAACCAAAAGGTAATCTTTATCCACCACTGGCCAGATGCATTTTCTTTGGATGTGGTGTAGGTTTCAATGCTATTTTAATGAATGTGAGTTTTAATGCCAAGTCTATTTTCATTGTGAGACAGTATTGCTTTGTTTAACAGGTGTCTATTGGTGTTTGTGCATTGTGCTGTAAAGTGTAAAAAATAAAATCCAAATAACCATTGTAGAAGTAAAGCAGTATGCACACATTAAAGTTTATTGTAAATGGGGCAAAATAGCCAGGTAAAGGGACATTGGAATGGCTGCGGGGGGAATCTGGTGCCATATTTTGGTTGTCTGTTCTTCAGTTTGCACAAAAGCTGGAATCCCAGAATAGAGATTTGTACCTATTTTTCATGGGCCTTGTCCAGATTTTTGATGTTTCGAGGTTGAGAGGTATGATTGCACCAGACTGCACATGGCACCATTGACCACGAGAACCAAGAAGGGGCATAACTTAGCACTTACGCCACTAAATTAACAGTTACTGTGTTCAAAATCCAGTGGACAGAAAGGAGCTGATAGGATCCATGTTCACTCTGCTGATAGCATACAAATTCTTTTTAAATGAGGCAGCAATAAATCCTAGAAACCTGAAGCAGTTTTGCTGTTCCTTTCAGAATAAATTGTAATTTTTAGCAGTTAATACTGCCTGGTGTTGTTGAAGGAAATTCTGTGTGCTTAGTAAAACCACCAGTATATTTCACCAGGTACCCACATAGCAAGCAGCAACTGAAATGGTACATTCACCCAACTCCACATCCAAAATGAAGTACGCACACTGCCAAATAGGGTATATACAGAGCCACAAAAGCACACACATTGCATTACAGCATATAGCCAAGCTGACAAATCCATTGCCTTTCCATTTGTGGTACAAGGCAGAAAAAAGGGAGTGGCTGTTATATGATGAATTGCATACAGTAACTTCAAATAATTTCAGTGGCTGTCGAAGAAAGAAAATGTTCCACTTTATATTACATGTGTGCACTGTAGATGAACAATGTGAAAATATGCCAGGTAATGTATAACTATACATGTTCATCATATATATATATATATATATATATATATATATATATATATATTTTTTTTTTATATAGATATAGATGTATATGTGTGTGTGTGTGTGTGTGTGTGTGTGTGTGTGTGTGTGTGTGTACACACACACACACACACACACACACACACACACACGCACACACGCACACACACACACACACACACACACACACACACACACACACACACACACCTAGCTTTTCTCCCCTGGCCTTTGCTGAAAAATGGGCTTTTCTTCTCAGCTGGATTTATCCAACCTCCCAAATAAATAAATGAATACATCATTCACAATTTTTTAAATCTTTTTTTCATAATTGTTTCCTTCTTCTTCATCCTTCCTACTTTTCAAACTCCAAACCTGATGCACTGCTGCTCCACAAACTATTGACTGAAAGACATCCAAACTGCCTTCATTTTAACTTCTCAGGCATTTCTGCAGTTACCCCTACTGGCACCTCTAGGCATCAGATATTGCTTGTCCATATTCCCATTAATAGGTCCAAAACTATGCTATATACAAGGTATCAGAAGATTTAACCTTAAAGCATACATGACAACAAGCACAACTGTATTGATATTTGACTGCTGTCTAATGCAGCTAAAGAGATGATTCAAATTATTTGTGTACTGTTTGTATTGTAATAATTTTCATATTTCTCTAAATATCTCATCCTTCTGGTAACACAAAGATAACTGCACAGCCTCATATGAAAGCTCACAGCTGTATGAAGAAACTCCTGCTAGCAGTATGTGTCTTGCTTGAATGGTTTCTGTGATATCATAATCTGTTTATACAACATTACCAGTGGCGGATCCAGGAATTTGCAAAAAGGGGGGGTCACTGTCTAGTGAGATGAGTACCGCATGGGAGTGGGAAAGTGGGACACAGGGTCTGGTGGTTCTGGAAGGATCACCTTAAGGAGCTCAGACACCATGTGTGGAAGAACAGCAGTATGTAGTCAGTACCTGAAACAGAAGAGACCAGTTGGCATAATGGTTAATGTCTTTGCCTCCCATGCACCAGGTGCAAGGTTTGATCCTGACCTCTGACCAATGTCTGTTTCCAGTTTGCATGTCCCCCCCACCTCTGAAACACATGCTGAGTTTTTTCATCTCAAAATGCTTACCAAAAAATGGAGCTGTGGGCAGCAGCACAGACTGTACATGGTGTCCTATAGGGGAAGAGTTGCACAGACCAATCGCTTTGGGCATCTACTGTGGTGCTAAGTATCCTCAAGATAGGAGAACATGGATCACAGAGTGTGCGCAGTGAAAGAGCTAGCCACTTGACGGTGTAAAATATGGCTCTAGGTGATTCGGTCACAGTGTAGATCACATACATCTAGAGATAGCACAAGTATTTTCGATGCATACTTGGAACACAAGACAAGTGCTCTGGCTTTTATCATTTGCCCTTACAGTCAGCTTGTTTCCATGGAAACATAAGTATGAAATGCTCAGCTACCTCAGCTGCAGACTCCTCAACACACACTGAATATGCATTTGCTAATGGAAAACTTTTCATTTCATTCAGTGTCCCTTATTTACTTGCAAAAAAAAAAACTTACTAGATTTAGTTAAGTGCCTTAATCCAGGCATTCAGCTATGCAAAACTAATAGAAAACATATTAAATCTACAAATATTATAATTCGTGTACTTTCATACCCCATCCCAATCTCAAAACCCCAAGATTACAGCCTATTAACTTAAACATGCTTTTATCCAGCCTTTACTTTGTTTTTACGTTCAAATGCCTACATTACTTAAAACTAAAAAGTAAGGAAAATGCCACTTGTTACTTTAGTATCTTTATCACATACAACAATATCTGATCTTTATCACATACAACAATATCTGATCTTTATCACATACAACCATATCTGATCTTTATCACATACAACAATATCTGATCTTTATCACATACAACAATATCTGATCTTTATCACATACAGCAATATCTGATCTTTATCACATACTACAATATCTGATCTTTATCACATACAACAATATCTGATCTTTATCACATACAACAATATCTGATCTTTATCACATACAGCAATATCTGATCTTTATCACATACAGCAATATCTGATCTTTATCACATACAACAATATCTGATCTTTATCACATACAGCAATATCTGATCTTTATCACATACAGCAATATCTGATCTTTATCACATACAACAATATCTGATCTTTATCACATACAACAATATCTGATCTTTATCACATACAGCAATATCTGATCTTTATCACACAACAATATCTGATCTTCATCACATACAACAATATCTGATCTTTATCACATACAACAATATCTGATCTTTATCACATACAACAATATCTGATATTTATCACATACAACAATATCTGATCTTTATCACATACAGCAATATCTGATCTTTATCACATACAACAATATCTGATCTTTATCACATACAACAATATCTGATCTTTATCACATACAACAATATCTGATTGACTGATAATTTTGTGATCTACTTATGTAAACAAGACATGTTTCTCACCTCTGTGTGATTCATAATTGCTTTTTTATATATTTCACCACTGTGCACTATTGCCTTATAACAAGTGACCTACTACCTTTTCCATCTACTTTGCATTTCACAAAGATGCTTGCTGTATATTCCAGATTTGCTTTATCCCGTTGCTAAACTATTTATCTTGGCCACACCAAAACCATGTGTCCAGTACCACTTGCTGGCCATGAAGACTAGATATATAACACATACAAAGAATGCAACATTTTAATTTTGCCGAGAAAGAAAATCTTGATAGCTTTACAGTAGACAGGAATACAGTATAGGTTTTAGTGAGTTTGTATAGCCCATATAGAAATGCTAGGGGAGATGAATGGTCTCTCTATATCTGTGGACACCACGGTATAGACCTCACCATTTGCCATGGTAATCTTCTAGAAACAAATTAATGATGCACTTGGTATTTTTCAGGCTCCTGTTGGAAAGTCAGGATCAGTTTATTTAGCTGCCTGTTTTGCCTCAGGAGAGAACCTAAACCCTGAAAGCCTTAAAAAAGATGACACATTTTCCTGAGGAGTTTGGTGTAACAGACTGCACACAGCCATTAAGGCCAGATCTGACTGATGGTGGAGGGGTTACTGAAACAGCAGGGGTTGACATTCCATCAACTGCTAGGTAGTGTGTGATGCACAGAAGCTTTTATGACCCTTGAAAATACTGCCATCTGTAACATCATTGAAACATGGTTTCAGTGCAATGCTAACTCCCTCTTCCTAGCAGGATTTAATACACAACACTCATTCTTACTCCCTTACATGTGTGTGTGTGTGTGTGTGTGTGTGTGTGTGTGTGTGTGTGTGTGTGTGTGTGTGTGTGTGTGTGTGTGTGTGTGTAGGTGTGTGATACAGTAATACAAGTTAACACCTTTATTAAATCATCACTTCAGACGTAGACACACATACATATATCAAAAGAAAAGAACATTTATTTTTTTCATTTATATACATTATATATTAAATCTATGTTTTGTTTCTTTGCAACAACTCTCATTTAATCCAGCATGACATAAATTGCTCATTTCCTGTCTTTCTTAAAAGCGTACTCTTTCTCCTGAACATATTTTTTTGCATGTATTCATGTATAGTTTCCACAATCCCAAGTATTTATATGTACGTTGTCCCTTCCCTCTTCTAAAGATTCCAGTTTTAGTACTTTAATCTCTTTCACAGTATTCAGTACTTTAAAATACAGTTAGTTTAGATTCTGATTTCCATTTTCTAGTTATTACTATTTTTGGCAGTTGATAGAATTAAACTTAATAAGGATTTACTATGTCTAGGCAATTTGGATCCTGTGTCCCAGCTCAAAAAATCATCTCCTCAGTTACAGCCACTTGGTGCCCCACAATATTTATGACAACAGCGTGAATTTTTTAAATCTGCAAGCTCAATACACTCCCAAAAAACATGTTCCCGTTTAACTTTTTCTTCCCCATAGCATCTCCAGCATTTGATGTCTTAACAAGCATGCAGAATATTATATTCATAAAGTTAGGATTAGCAAATGTCCACTATTGCATTTTTCTTTACTTCATCTTAATCTTTAACTAAGACCCCTCCATAACTTTTAACCTACTAGCACAAAAAATATGGATAAAGCCTAAAATAATGGGAGGACAAAGCCCCCCCCAAATAAGGACAGATTTTAAATATTGCTCTTAATAAACTAAGAAAGTTGTTAGAATAAAAGACCCTGCAATTTCTGAATGGTAATTCAAACTCAAATGCTTGTTATTATTCCAGTCTCTTTTCATACATCATCTAAGGCGCATGTGATGCCGGTTTAAACCCATTACTTGAAACACTACATTTCTTTCCCTGCTCATGATTTTTATTCAGTCCATCAGTAGATTAAAAGGTTGAAGGACTCTGACTTCACTGAAGAACATTTCGAACCTGACCTCAGAATTAATTTAACTCATTCTTCCTCTGTTATTACAACACAGACACTGACAGAATATGCGAATGTGAATTAATATACATTTCCTAAAGTAAAAGAAGTCTGTAACTCAAATTATTGTCACTATTTATTAACTGTAATCCACCACCTTTTCTCTAAAAGTCACCAGTTTTGGGAGGGATTAAGAGGGACAGAGATAAAAATGAAGTCAAAATCAAAGACGTCCCTATAAGTCAAGGACAGCTGAGATGATAGGAACATTCCTACAAAATAGGCACAGTTAAGAGATCTGTGACAAGTTACCAGCACACTTTCAAGACAAACAGTAATATCAAATGTAGTAGTGATTATTGTCAAGTATAACTTTTCCATCTTCCTTTAGCCACTCTATTCAGTTTAGATGCGAGGAATAAACTACACACAATTCACTCACCTGTATAAAATGCCTCTTCCTGAAATATGACTAGCTACTGAAGGTACACACCACTTTTTAAACCATACATCCACCACTTGTTTCAACCTAAATTTCTACAAAGCCTTGTAAGGACCTGAACTCACAAAAAGAAAAGTATTCTGATATCTGTTACAGCTTTGGTAAACAAATAACGCACGTATTAATGCAGCACTGGACTTTCTCATCTGAATGCTTTAGCAACCCTTATCACTGTCTACTGGTGACTACTTTCATTGCATTTCCCGCCGAAAATTGTTCTGTGGAGATAGAATTCTGCTGCACTCTGCAGTATTAAAGTTCGAAGGAGGAGCCCATTGGTTTAAGCTGAGGAGATGGAGACACTCACTTATGTAACACGTTTGAATGTTCAGTGGGCTAGACTTCCCTGCACCTATATTTTAATTGCTGTCTTTAGAGGCAAGCAGTAAAATAGACCAGTTTTAAAACGGAAAAGTAAAAAGAAAACTTTGCAACTTTTAGCAGCAAAGTATTTGCATATTTTTTCATTAATATTAACATTTTGTAGAGAGAATTGGTATTAAGTGTTCTGAAAATTACAGAATGTTAGACATTATGCAAGTTATGCACATCGATGTGGAATCCAGTAGGGCTCATTGACGTCTGCCCAGATGTTAGTGATACGTTAGGGAAAGGTGGTAATCGAGGTCATCTACCTCAGCTTGTATGTATCCTACCAGCCAACATGCTTTCATTCAACAACGGAGAAGCAGTGCAGGATCTTCATTTAGATCAGCTGACTGCAATCTCCAATCGCATCTCTGATGCGTGAATCATGAGAAGCAAAATGATGGTAAGCTGAAAAGGAAAATGTACCATTTTAGATGTATGTTTTCCAGTTTCGATAATGGTGCGTTTGTATTTCTTCTTCTTTTTTTTTTTTTTTTTGGCTGTATAACTTCAGAGCTTTAATAAGGGGGTGGCGCGCGCCCCTCCGCCACTGATTACACAGCGCCCCACATTGTGGTATGTGGGGGTATATACCCCCACTTAGTTTGGTTATATATTGCCTTCTGGAAAGAGTTAGTCATTGGTGTTGTAAGTATGCATGTGTATGATTTAAAATGTATTATTTTGAAGCTTTCGGTGAAATATAATATAAAACCAAACTGTGCCCCACCCTAACTATATATACTAACTCCAGGATTGCACTACAGTGGGGAAAAGGGGCATATACCTTTCACTTGCCTTACAGTGCTCTACACAGTGCCAGTACTTCACTGCAGTGAAATGAGATTCAGTGAAATTAGTTTTCCAGTAATTAGAGCTTTCAGAGATTTGGTCAGGGTGAATTCAAATTCAGTGAAATGAGCTTTCAATGAAACAAAGTAGAGCCATATATATATATATCACAAAAAACACTCCAAAGCCCAAAGAGTTATATAAAACAAATCCAAGCAGCTAGGAGCTCACAATTAGATGAAATAACAATCCTGTCGGCGTTGCAGCCTTGCAAGAATGAAATAAATGAACGTAGTAAAAAAGACTTTATTGCAGAACTTCAAAGAAGAGTGTGAACTCTTTCACGGAAGTCAATCCGCTTCTTCAGACATAGTGAAAATACACTCAGTCCTAACTTTATATATATTCTATAACATCATGTGACTATTACATTGATTCATCAATAATTCAATTAATCAATTAAATCACTGGTAGAGCAATTAAAAAATTCAGAAATTCACTTAGAAATTCACTCAAGAGATGCAGAATGCAACTAGCACACAAAAACATTTATAAAAATATCTATAAAAATAAAAAATAAAAATGAAATATATAAAAATATATAAATATATATATATATGTATATATGTATATATAAATATACTAATAATAATAATAATACACACAACCTCATGTACTAACGTAACTTCCTATTTTTCAAATGAGGTTTAATAGAGACAGTTTCATTAAGACCCCTGCCCCTGTGTGCTCCCAGTCTATATAGACTGGGAGCACACAGGGGCAGGGGTCTTAATGAAACTGTCTCTATTAAACCTCATTTGAAAAAATAGGAAGTTACGTTAGTACATGAGGTTGTGTGTATTATTATAGTATATATATATATATATATATATATATATATATATATGTGTGTATATTTTTATATATTTCATTTTTATTTTTTATTTTTATAAATATTTTTATAAATACTTTTATAGATATTTTTATAAATGTTTTTGTGTGCTAGTTGCATTCTGCATCTCTTTAGTGCATTTCTAAGTGAATTTCTGAATTTCTTAATTGCTCTACCAGTGATTTAATTGATTCATTGAATTATTGATGAATCAATGTAATAGTCACATGATGTTATAGAATATATATAAAGTTGGGACTGAGTTTATTTTCACTATGTCTGAAGAAGCGGATATATATATGGCTCTACTTTGTTTCATTGAAAGCTCATTTCACTGAATTTGAATTCACCCTGACCAAATCTCTGAAAGCTCAAATTACTGGAAAACTCATTTCACCGAATCTCATTTCACTGAAGTGAAGTACTGGCACTGTGTAGAGCACTGTAAGGCAAGTGAAAGGTATATGCCCCTTTTCCCTACTGTAGTGCAATCCTGGATTCAGTGATTCAGTGAATCAGCTTTCACGAAAGTGCACTTTTGTTGAAGTGCACTTTCGCAGAAGTGGGCTAGCGCCATATATATATATATATATATATATATATATATATATATATATATATATATATATATATATAGCCCACTTCTGCGAAAGTGCACTTCAACAAAAGTGCACTTTCGTGAAAGCTGATTCACTGAATCGGCAAAATAAAAAAAAAAAATAACGTTTTTAAACACAGTTTTGCAAGGGGGGGGCAAGTGGGCCCACTCACCCGCTACTATACTAACTAACACTAATATGTGTCAATGCCCGATGCCCAATTAATACTCAACCGAAACAAAACTAAACTACTCATCTTCCAACCCACCAAACATGCTCAAAACAACTCTCACTAACATCACAGCAAAAGACAACACCACTATATACCCAACTGAACACACCAAATTGCTAGGAGTGGAAATAGACAATAAACTAAAATTTGAAATTCACATATCCATGACCATAAAAAAAGTCCACAAAAAACTAGGAGCATTATACAGAAATAAGCAACTTCTCACCAAAGCAGCAAAGATTTCAATAGCAAATTCCCACCTTATCTCCACCCTACTTTATGCCACTCCAATATATACTAACCTAAGGCAATGCAATCTCAACAAGCTAGAGACCTGCTACAACAAAATCGCCAAATTCACCACAGGGGCATCCTACCATAGTCACCACTGTTTCTCACTTGCTGAACTGGGCTGGCTTGAACTCCTTCACCTCCTTCAATGGTATCAACTCTCACTCGCCCACAAACTAGTCAACCATCCACTAAATGTCCCATCCCTCCAGAATCTACTCCAACCCTATCGCACCACCAGACCACTAAGATCCAGCAACATAAATCACTTGCAGATCACTAAAGCCAATAACTCTGCTTCTTGCACCATAGCCAAATTATGGAACTCCCTCCCACCCACAATTACCTCCGTACTATCATGCACCCACTTCAAAACTTTACTAAAAGTGCACCTAAAAACATGCTGGCTATGCCCTTGCAACTCCTACTCTAAAATCACTCACCCATCCAACCACTACCTTTCTTTCCACTCCACTAACTACCTTGATTATAGCAAGCTCAGATGTTCATAAGCCTACTACTTATTATACAGCAGGAACTTCTTATTGTAACAATTGTTAATGTCTGTTATGTACTTCACAGATAAAGATTCTAGTTGTCTACTGATGTACTATGCTCTTCATCTGCAAATATGTTGCAAGTAATTGTTATGTTATATTGTTAATCGCTATGTAATCCAATGTAACTACTGTCTGTTTATTTTAACTGTGGAGCTTTTCTCCCCAGGCCTCCACTGAAAATGGACCTACGTCCAGTCGGACACTCCCGGTCAACAAATGTAAATAAATAAATAAATAAATAATCTAAAGATTTACTATTCCCTGGTTCACTTACTAGAGCAAGCCAACATGAAGTAGATGAGAGGTCCTTCTCTGTCAGGTTCCAAAAACAGACTGCCGTGAGACTTCAGTTTCACCTAGTATTAAAATATAATTTTTAGTGATAGATTACAGAATGACATCACACACATCTGGTCATCTGACTTCTAGTTCCAGTGCTATCCCCCTTGGCTTGAAGCTGTCAGGATTTAGCACATATGTGTCAATAATGCACACACAGAGAGCATTGCTAAGATCTGCTGTAGCTCCTGGAATCCTAAAACAATTTCAACCTTCTGTCTTCCAAAGTAGCAATTAGTTCACCCCAAAGACAATGCAGAGAATGTCCTAGTATAGACTTTTTGTCTCTGGCTGCATTGAGAACTGTAAGATACAATCTTTATGGCCAAAGCTAGGTAATTTAATTTCAAACTATTGTCAATCTTAGGTGTGTTGAGATTACCCTCTTCTCTTTAGGTATCCTCTGTTAAGACATTTACATGTATTATTGCAACTGTTTAAATGTATATTTCTTTTTCTGTCCAACAGGGCACACTGTTGGTACATTTTTAACCCAAACAGCTTTACTAATACATTTTTCAACACAAGCATCTGTACAAATCAGTTTGATATACAAATATCATATGACTGTTTACAAAATTCCAGCTAGCTGTTCCGGTAAATGTTAGACTGCCCTACGTATCCTGCAATACCTCACATCGGAGAAAGATAGATAATTTGTGTGTATGTATTTTATAATCAAATCCTACTTGTCACAGATTAGACCCCTTGGCTCCCAGCACCGGTGATGGCCGGGTATGGGCCCAATGCTCCAGCACCATCCATTTTCAGGGCTAGTTGATTTACAGGGAGAGTTGTTACACACTCCTTAGCAGATTCCAACTTCCATGGCCACCGTCCTGCTGTCTATATCAGCCAACACATTTTCTGGGGTCTGATGAGCATCGGCATTGGGTGCCTTAACCCGGTGTTTGGTTCATCCCACAGCACCTGTTCTACTTACCAAAAGTGTCCCACTGGACACTCGCATTCCACGCCCGGCTCCAAGCCAGCAAGTTGGGCTTCTTACCCATTTAAAGTTTGAGTACAGGTTGAGATCATTTCAGACCCAAAGCATATAATCATTTGCTTTACCAGATAAATCTGCATCCTCAGAGTGCCAGCTATTCTGAGGGAAACTTTGGAGGGAGCCAGCTATTAGATGGTTTGATTAGTCTTTCACCCCTATACCCTGGTTAGATGACCGAATTGCACATCAGGACCAATACAGACCCCCACCAGAGCTTCCTTTGGCTTCACCCTGCCCAGGCATAGTTTACCATCTTTTTCTCTCCCAACAATTAAACAGTTCAAACTCTACATTTACCTATACTAGCGTACTGCAGCTCTGCAAAACGGTGCCTACTGGATTGCAATTGGCCACCACAGTCTCTAACAAAAACTTTTTTTAATCCAACAATTAAACAGTTCAAACTCTACATTTACCTACACTAGTGTGCTGCAGCTCTTGCAAAACAGTGTCTATGGAATTGCAATTGACCACCACAGACTCTAACAACAAAAACTTTTTCTCTCCCAACAATTACAGTGTAGGTTACAAATATAAAAAAACATTTGTTAAACTCTCTTTTACAGTGGTGTTTAACAAAGTGAGTCACCATTTTGGTCAGCCATAGGGCTCTTTCTGGTTTATTTTTTGCCTTCTTCCCCTGTAACTAAAGTAAACTGACTCATATATTTGTCTCTCTGACCCTAACCTTTACAGCTATATCTTGTACCTTTGTGGCTTTCTAACGCCCAGAAATAGATTCCTGTTTGAAAGTTTTACTTATTTGTCTGACATTTAAACAAGTAACCCTGACAAAAACCTAAAAGTTGTATACTGCTGGTCTGTCTTTCCTGCAAAAAGTAAGTAAAATTAAAGTACCCTTCCCTCACACTGCTTATCTCTAGCCACCACCCTTCCCTCACACTGCTTATTTCTACCCACCACCCTTCCCTCACACTGCTTATCTTTACCCACCACCCTTCCCTCACACTGCTTATCTTTAGCCACCACCCTTCCCTCACACTGCTTATCTCTAGCCACCACCCTTCCCTCACACTGCTTATTTCTACCCACCACCCTCCCCTCACACTGCTTATCTCTACCCACCACCCTTCCCTCACACTGCTTATCTCTAGCCACCACCCTTCCCTCACACTGCTTATTTCTACCCACCACCCTCCCCTCACACTGCTTATCTTTACCCACCACCCTTCCCTCACACTGCTTATCTCTACCCACCACCCTTCCCTCACACTGCTTATTTCTACCCACCACCCTTCCCTCACACTGCTTATTTCTACCCACCACCCTTCCCTCATACTGCTTATTTATACCCACCACCCTTCCCTCATACTGCTTATTTATACCCACCACCCTTCCCTCACACTGCTTATTTCTAGCCACCACCCTTCGCTCACACTGCTTGTTTCTAGCCACCACCCTTCCGTCACACTGCTTATTTCTAGCCCCACCCTTCCCTCACACTGCTTATTTCTAGCCCCACCCTTCCCTCACACTGCTTATTTCTAGCCCCACCCTTCCATCACACTGCTTATCTCTAGCCTCACCCCTCCCTAATATATCTCTGTATATTTTTCCCTATAACTCTTCCCCCTCCTTTTCCCATCACATGATGCTATCCTTACTGCTATTTCTCCCACTTCTAATCTCACTAGCCCCAAGCACTTCCTACCACGCTGAGCTCCATATCGTACCCTCTTCCCCCACCTTTCCCTTTCCCAGACCTCTTACAACATATAACCAACTTCCACTGACTATTGCCCCCTCTCTTTTCTGTCTCTCCCCCTTTCAGTTTTATAAATTTAAACTCATGGCCTACCCCGGTCTTACTACTAAGCCCAAACTCAAGTACCCCATTCCACTTATTAACCGCCCTCACCTTTTCCATCTTGTCTTTTCTCTTCTGGTTTCTGGTGACATCCATCCCAATCCTGGTCCCTCCCCCTCTCTCCAGTCCCTCACCAGCTTCATCTGCTGTCCCCTCAAAAACATCCTCCAATATTTTCAGCCTCAAATATCTCTCTATTTCTGCAATGAACATCCAAAGCCGAAACAACAAAACGTCTGAGCTTCACGCATGGTTAGCCCAACACAAACCTCACATCCTGGCCCTATCGAAAACCTGGCTAAAACCTCATATTAGTTCTCTGAATTTCTCCCACCTCAATACAGTATCTATAGGTATGATAAGACACCCAAAAAGGTGGTGGAGTGGCTATCTTGTACTCTGTTTCACTGACGCTATCATCTATAGACATTACCCTGCTGAACTACTGCAGCTAGACTGCCACATCAATAACTATAGAAAGTTTGTTATTGCCTCTATCTATATCCCCCCAGGTAAAACTATCCCTGTCCTTGAACATATACTCTCCTGCTTGCTCTGTATCTTCTTTAGTTCATTTTTTTAAAGATGTTTTTCTTTTTCTTCCAACCACTTTGGCATATGTTGGTTTACTAAACTTGCACGTCGTCCATATTCCAAACTGCTGATTAGCACTTCCATTATAAATAGTTCCCGCTTCATTGTCATAGCAATTGGAAATTTCTGCTTCTACAACAGCACTCAAACCAGTTTCTGCACTTATGCAATCTCCTATCAGCTGCCTCCATGTTAGAAACAAGCATTAGGTGTGTGCCTTACCTCCTCCTGTTTACAAATGAACTTCTCTGGTGGCCTAGTAAGTAGGAATACCACCTTCAGTCTCCTCTGAAATGGTGGTAATTTGTTTTGCAGGACCAACCTGGTCAGCAAAAATGTAAATAAATAAATAAAATGACAATATATAGTCACATAGCCTCCTGTGCTGCCTTATCAACAACAGCCATGCAATCATGTCATCACCTCTGCAGTGCGGCCTGCTCCTGTTCTCACATTTAAGTTCTAGTCCTACTGTGCCTGTGGGTGGCTGGTTACATCACTCATCTTTGTTTATATCATACAAGGGGAACCCTATCCTACCTGCAGTTGTTGTACTCCAACCATTAGCTATCTTACACACTGAATGTCACCAACCTTGATTGTAACCAGCTCAAATGCATGTAAAACTGTTATACACAATATAGTAAAGCTGTACAGCAGCAGCACAGTAAATCACAGCTTTAATAAAAGTATTTTTAATTCTTCCTCCAATACTTCTGATTAACCATTTAGGCAGCAGTCGTATACTCTACCTTGTAAAAAATAGTTAACATTAGAGTGGACAAAGTGATCTGGGACAAAGCGCAGTCATTGGCTTCCTTTGAGGTGTGTCAGAAAAGGTGGTTAGTGCTGGACAGGAGCTGTAGATGGGTGAATGAACATGTCTACTATAAAGATGCCTCCTTAAGGTCTTCACCTTATAATATACTGTGAAAAATGTATGTAGGGTTAAGTTATTCCATTTCTCATTTTTTATTTTTTTTTCCACTAAAGATGAAGCTTTTTCTTAATAATAGTACATAAGAGGTCTTTGAAAAGTAGAGACAGAATATTTATTTGTGTCTCTGCTTAAGGAGTGTATACAGTTTTTGTCAAATAGTTTTAGTCTGCAAAGAACCAAGGCAAGTAAAAGGACATGGATTAGAGCATTTGCTTTCCTGAACACTGAATATATGATGTTTCCTTGAGAATGACACAGAACAACAGTGCAGTACAGGTATTTTTCTCTTATCCTGCTAGTGTGTGTTACTGTGTTTCCCCTGATAATGGACTTCAGGATAACCGTACGTTAGAATGATGCCTTGTCATAGACTGTTAGCAGGAATGCCATAGCCCTGCTGTGACCTTCATTGACATCTGAATCTTCCTACTTTTCTAATTTAATTACCTGGAATGTACTGCGCATGTTTAAGAATGTGTAAAAACACTTGTGTCACAATATTGACAGCTGTTTTTATGGAAAAGAAGTGAGCAATGGTGCGGAATAAATTGAGGCTTGCCAGATATATAAAATGCTTTGGAGTTTCATGGGTCTTCTAACTCTTTGAATGACAGATATGGTCTTAGAGGACTAGGGACAGTTAGTTAATTTGTTAAGTAAGACATGACTAGTACAGTACTGAAAAACACTATAGTACAGATTGAAAAGTAACAGATTCGATAAGTATATGAGAAGCAGCAACTTAACTTTGTGTTACCAGGTAATTCGATTTGCATAAGGAATGGTGTTAGTGCTGCGGGAGGTTTATGCCAAACCACAGCATTTTGTTTTCCATTCCTTATAGACCATTCGTTGTGCCTATGCAGTCACACAAACAGTTAATAATTATAACATTCAGGCGCATATTTTTAAATCCGCCAGTGAAGCGTGGGAGAAAACGTAATGTTTATGTTAATCCTCCACATGTAAATTTCCGTTAGGAATCACAAGTTTCATTAAATCCTCATTTGATTAAACTAGCAACAGTGATTAATAAATATCTCATTATGTGTCTCTGTGAGACTTGATTGTATTTAATTGCTTTTAAAATACTTGTTCAGTGTAACAATAATACACTTTTGTTTTTTACTAGACGTCCTTTAACCAGTGCTTGAGCTTTTTTCTCTTAAGCACTTGTTTTTCCTGTGCAGCGTATAAAATTCTTCAAGTAAGGAATAGCAGCTGTTCAAGACATTGTGGATGTGACTTGCAGCCAGGTTTACCCCTGAGGCACTGAATTGTACATTTTTCTATATTAAACCTGCAATATTGTCAGTAGACTATTCAAAGCTGTTTAAATGAAACTAAACTAGATGATTGCATGTATGGGAACCATGCATAAAATAATAAGTGTACATAAAGCACAGAGACCGTTAATGCTTCCTTTGAATCGAACTATTTAAAACGGGACCCATAGCTCGTTATCAGTCTGCTTTACCGTTTCACTTGTAGTACCTGCTCCTTTTATCAAGTTCTGGTATCATATGAGAACAAGCTGTGTACTTTATTTCACTATTTACCAGACAGATTTTATGGCTACTTCAGTTACTACAGCTGAAGAACCATACAAATCAAGTTTGTCTGAAGCTGAGTATAGATTCTAGAGCTGTGCAGTAATGTATAGGCCATGATATCTGAATAATCTGCCACCAGTAAAACAGGCCGCAGGATCATGCTGATACATCAACCAAACACTCTCTGCACCAGAAACAGAGCTTCACCACACAAACCAACTAGCCATCAGACGACCATTGTGCTTTAACTAAGTTAGCATACCCTGTATCTGAATTCCTTCTACCCAACCATCCCAAGTAAACACATCAGAAAAATCAAAACAGATGATCACACTTACTGGCAGGCATCTACATCTGCAAACTTATAGCAATAGCGACATAGGAGGATAAAGCTCTGATTCCAGTCCAGATAGCTAGGTCTAATTATTGAACTAGTTGCTATTAAGTTGGACAAAAAAGAGAAAGAGGGATCAGAATGTTCATGATGCACATTACACGACGAATTCCCAGTGAGAAACTGGGAAACCACAGGAACACTCACTACAAAAGGGCGGGGACTTCTGAGGTATGGTATCTCTTGCAGAAGTGACAGGAACACTTACTACAAAGGGTCAGGGACTTCTGAGGTACTGTATCTCATGCAGAACTGACAGGAACACTCACTACAAAAGGGAGGGGACTTCTAAGGTATGGTATCTCTTGCAGAAGTGACAGAAACACTTACTACAAAGGGTCAGGGACTTCTGAGGTATTGTATCTCTTGCAGAAGTGACAGGAACACTTACTACTAGGGGCAGGTACTTCTGAAGTTCTGTATCTCATGCAGAAGTAAGTAACAAGCCCTCATAAAGGCTCATTGCATGCTACATCTTGTCACATGCTACTAGCCACACGTGATGAGGGAGGGTTTGCGTACGATACCTGTTGAGGAGAATGGATAATGGCATTCTCTCCATTGCATGAAATTGACAAATGAGGACTGAAAGGGCCATAGTACTCTTGTTTGCTTAGGGAAAGAATAGGCCAATGGGTGGGACAGTGGGGGAAACTCGGTGGTGATCCAGGCTGGGAATAAAAGTAGAAAAAATGACTAGTTATATATTTAAGCTTCAGTTTTGTAGTAAAATGATTTTTATAGCTGCTGTTCAATTTTTGTTGAAGATAGTTGTGTGTATCAAAGCAATGCAGAATCACGCGTATATCACACGTCATGCCAGTCACATAAAACGAAGGCATGCATCTTTAACGAAACATTGAGAAAAAGTTTTTTGTGTTTGACTTACATTTTAAAAAGCCCTTTAATTACTATCTTCAGTTTTAGCTTGACTGAAGTCATAAGTTCTGCAACACAACTGGCTAGGTTTGGTAATATGATACTTGTGTTCCACCTGAGATGGTGCTGAGTTGTTCAAAGTGTTGGCCATTTAACTAGCTACAACTAATCAAACATGCCACTATGACAAGATTATTGACATAGTTTGGTTCTGAAGTGGCATATGAGCTGACCACTTGGTCAAATTGTCTTTCTTTTTTAAGGAGATGGGAAAACTCAGCCATCCATTCAGTGTTCTAGTTGGTCCACAAATCCTACCACTTGTATTAATTTGACTGCTGGTCCAAAATTGCCAAATCATGACTATAACAATGATTGTTTAGCAGTAGTCCTTTTAATTGGGCATCAAGCCATTCAAACTCTGAATTGTCAGGTTGTCTCCCATTCAAAAAAGTAGTGTGACCTTTGAGGATGTTTGCATTAATTGGGGAGGTGTGAGTGTCAGGACTCTACCAAAAACTCTGGGATGTGCAACTTTAGGGGAAAATTAATTCAGTCAGACACTCGATGAGTAGGTTCCCAGTTAGAAATACATAGTCTGCTTATTCTGCACAGGTCATGCTAAGCACTTGACCTCATCCTTTACCCCGAGTTGTATTTTAACTCCATTTATATAGAGGAATAAAGCACCAACAGTGACTCAGCCTGTCTATTTTTGTGAGGAGAGGTCGACAGCATTGTCAGACCACATGCTTCATGGCTGAATTCAGAGTGAAGTCTGGGGATTGCATTGAGATGTTTTTTAAAAGGGCAGCAGAGTTTTTGACCCTATCACACCTGTGGAGGCATGCATTACAAGGGGCCATTGCATCCTATAGCCTTGGATGGTAGATAGTCTGCACAGTATGAGTTATGGTATAGGGTCTCACTCCACTTGCCTGCTATCCAGATCCGGCCACACTGTGATGACCACTCCCAAGCCTCTCTACTTCATAGTCACTGGTTTATAAAGTTTGGACCAGTTTCTGTACTTTCATGAACTAGTACCCAACCCTGTGAGGGTTAGGGCTGGGAGTTATTCCTGAAATGTAGAATCCTGCCTGTTCCAAGTAGGTCCAGAGCCCCCACACTCGGTGAGGGATAAAGCTGGGATATTATTTATTTATTTATTTATTTGCAATTTGATTACCGGGGAAGTCCACTTGGCCGAATTGACCCATTTTCAGTGGAGGCCCGGGGAGAAAAGCTCCAAGATGCATTATACAATTTAGATACAACTGATAGTTAATATTATAGTTCATAGTTCATAGTTAGTTCATAGTTTAGTACTAGGCTAACTGCCCTTGCGAGCCATTTTTTAAGCCTAGCCAATTATCCCTTGTGAGACTCAAACCCTGTACCTTGTGTTTGCAAGGCAAACACCTTAACCATTAGGACACCCTCCCAACCCAACCCCATAAAGATATTATGTAGAATAGTTACTCATAAATGCATTCAATATCATGCATAGTTAACAAATTCATTAAGCTTGAAGGTAGGGATCATACAGTTTCATTTGAGGAAAACAGATATGGGTTAGGTGTGGAAACAGTTTACATACAAACCTTTTAAGAAAATGTAAATATGCTTTACATACACACATCAACAGTGGAATGCTATTTACAATATTTACAAGGTTGGGCTGTGTGAGGGTAACTGTAGGAGTTGAGAGCTTAGAGAGAAGCTATAGAAATTGTTGAGAGCTTAGACAGGCTCATAGGAAGATAACTATGAGAGTTGTAGAGCTTGGAAACCAGAGCGAGAACCCCCTTGGATTAGGTTGGGTGAAGTCAGGTACATTTCCATTTAGTGGACAGGTGTTTGAATAGTTGGGTTTTGAAGTTTTCTGAGTTTGGTATGGTTCTTAGTGTGGAGGGAAGGGAATTCCATTTTTTTGCCTAGTGAGAAAGATAGGAGAAGTTGGCCAGCAGGACATTTAGATTTATGGATAGTAATTAAGTTCTGATTTTCAGATCTGAGAGCTTTGTTGGGTGTATAAGTGAAAAGGATGTTAGTTAGAGCAGGACATTTTGTTGGGTGAAATATGAGTCTATGTGCAGTAGTGAGTTGGAGATAGCCTAGGTAGTGTGGGAGTTCAAGCCAATTCAGGGATTGTAGGGTTAAGCAGTGATGTGTGGTATTTTTAGATTTAGAGGCAAATTTAGAGATTTTGTTGTAGCAGTTTTCTAGTTTAGAGGTGATAGAGGAGGACAGGTTGGTTAGGAGAGGGGCTCTGTATAATAAGGAAGGAAGAAGATAAGTCGAGGCCAGAGTTTGCCTGGTAGAGTTGGAGAGAAAGTGATTATTCCTATACAGCATACCTAGCTTTTGGTGGGTTTTCTTAATATTTTGTTGAATATGAATATCAAACTTGAGGTGTTCATCTACAGTAATGCCAAGTAGTTTGGCAAAGGGGACTACTTCTATAGGTGAGTAGGTTTGACTATAGACTTTGAAGTTGTTTTTATTGTAGGAGAGGGTCATTGTGGGAGGGAATAGTAGAATTTTTGATTTATTTGCATTGAGAGAGAGGTGGATTTGGTGCATCCAGTTTTCAGTTGTTGAGAAGGCAGTTTGGGTTTTAGTCAGCAATTCAAAGAGGTTTGAGGCAGAGCAGACTAAGGTGGAATCGTCTGTGTATTGAATGATTTTAGCATCAGGAATAGCAGTGTGAAAGTTATTGATGAAGATGTTAAAAAGCATTGGCCCAAGGATAGATCCCTGTGGTAGGAAGGAAGAGATGGAGTTCTTCCATTTGACTGCCTGTGATCTGTCTGATAGATAGCTGAAGAATCAGGATAAAGCATTATGTGAGAGATTAAGGTTTGAGAGATGACAGAGAAGGTGCTTGTGGGAAACAGTTTCAAAGGCTTTAGGCAGATCAAGTAAAACAGTAGAAACTAAGTGGCCTGAATCTCGGGCTTGATTGACAGTTTCTAGGAAAGAGAGTAGAGTGGTTATTGTGCTATGGCCTTGATGGAAGCCATGCTGGGTAGGAGTAAGAAGATTGTTTTGGATCAGGAAAGGCATACGTTGAAGGTGGATGCATTTTTCTAGGATTTTGGAGATTGGTGAGAGCAAAGCAATGGGGTGAAAGTTTGAGATGCTGGTATTTTTGCTTGCTTTATGAAGAGGAAGAATATAAGCTGAGTGTCAAAGTTTGGGGGCGTATGATTCTTTTATGGATTGGTTGATGATGCTGATTGGGAGAGCAATGCCATCAGCAGCACATTTTAAGAAGGAAGAGGGAATATTGTTGGGAGCGTTAGAGTAAGTTTTAAGTTTGGACAAAAGTTTTTTTATAAAGTTAGTGGAGATGGGTTTGAGTTCAAAGAGATGAGGTGAGTAAGAAGGGGGAGCATATAGAGCAGTTGGGTTATTATTGGGAAATGTCTTGGTGAGGGTAGTAATAGTTTCTATGAAATATTTGTTAAATTCAGAGCCTATTTTGAGGTCAGATTTACTTGGGTCAGGACAGGGATTATTCTTAAAGCCTGGATTGAGGAGTGAGTTTATTGAGTTCCAGAATTTTTTGGGGGTTTTAATTGTTATTGGACTGAAGTTTGATATAGTAGGATTTTTTGTCTTTGGTGATTAGTCATTTTGCATGGTTGCAGAGCTGTTTATATTGGAGCAAGGCATTGGCCAGTTTATTGTTTTAGTAAAGCTTCCATAGTTTGCCTCTGTGGTGCATAATCTGTTTTGTCTCTTTGGATAGCCAAGGAGCAGTTTTAGTTTTTATCCTTTTGTTTCTTAGTGGGGCTAGTGAGTTTAAAGTATCAAGGAAGACAGAGTTGAAGTATTCTATAGCCTTGTCAAGAGGAAGGATGTTTAGAATTTGCCAGTTCATTTGTTTGAAAGTATTTGAGAAAGTAGATGTGTTGAAGCTACTGAGGTTATGAGTTTGAATGTATTGATGCTGGTGTGGGGAGGAACTAGTTGAGCGATGCATGAAGGCTGGGAGTTGGTCGCTAAAGGTATCAGGAATTGTGCCAGAATTGGTTATTTTATTTGGATCTGAGACTAGGATCCAATCTATAGTGGATCTGGGAAGGTTTATTTTGTTAGGTTGAGTGATGAGAGGATTATTTGAGTGAAGTTATAGAGGTTAATTGATAGGGAGGGAGAGAGGCAATTGATTTTATTTCAGTCAATATTCACATCACCAAGGATACAAGTTTCATAGGTTCATAGGTTCATACTAGGCTATCTGCCCTAGGGCATTTATAAGCCCAGCCAGAGTGTGTTTGGCTTTCGCCATCCATTTTAAATTAATTTTGCTATGCCCTTTTTCGAGGTTAGTATACTGTGCCTCTGTCTAACAGTGACACAGAAGTGATACCTGGGGTAAACCTACAAGCTCCCATCCACTCAAGATTCCTCTTGAAGAGAGTCATTGAGGGACTCTGCCTAACCTGGACTGGGATTTTATTCCAGAGTGAAGGGAGCCTCTGGGTTATGAATCTGTCCCTCCAGCATGTCCTATTTATTTCAATGCTGAGGTTCAAGTCTCTTGAGCGCGTAGCTTGATGGGATTTGGATTTTCTGAGGTGCAGCATGTCCATTAATTCCGGGTTGGACATGGCTTTATATGTCAGGCACAGATCGCCTCTGAGCAGGCGGTATGCCACTGAGTAGAGCTGGAGTTTCTTTAACCGGGCAGCATATGGCATCTGTTTGAGCCCTTTGATCCTCTTGGTGAGGTACTTTTGGGGGTCTTTCCAGTTGCTGCAGGTGTCAGGTAAGGTACATACCAAAAGGGGCATTGTACTCAATTATGGGCCTGATGAGGGATGCGTAAAGAGGCATGATGACCTCCCCTGATCTAGATGTGAATCCCTTCATGATTAGGTGGGCTATATAAAATGTTTTTCTAACCACTTTGGCCACGTGGTTGTCAAATGAGAGATTGCTATCAACTTGGGTCCCCAGGTCCCTAATTACTTCTTCTGTACTTAATGGATTACCACTTGTTTGGTAATTTGTGGGCACTTTGTTTTTGCCAAAGAAGATGACTATACACTTTTTGGTGTTTAGCTTGAGGCCATGGCTCTGGCACCAGTTGTCTGTTTCTATGAGGCCCTTTTGGAGGATGCTTGTGTCGACTGGAGATTCGATTATGGCGCCCAGTTTGCAGTCATCTGTGAACTTGGTCAGCCATAGTCCTTCCATGTTGGCCTGTACCTCCGAGAAATATATACCGAACAAGAGAGGTCCCAGGACTGAGCCTTGTGGGACACCGCTTGTAACTGGTTTGGAGTCTGACATGGCTCCAGCAATTCTAACCATGTGGGTTCTGTCCTTGAGCCAGTTTGCAACCCATCTAGTGACATAGGGGTTTATATTTAAGCTGGTGAGCTTATCTATAATGCTCGAGTGGAGTATTGTATTGAAGGCTTTTGGGAGGTCCAGGTAGGCTGTGTGGACCACCTTCCCCTCGTCAATGGCCTTGGTGACTGTTTCAAAGAAATCAACCAGGTTTAAGAGGCAGGATCTGCCCTTAACAAAGCCGAACTGGGTAGGATCCAGTGTCTGTAGGTCCCCAATATCTTTATTTATGAGGTCCATTATGATCCTTTCCATCGCTTTGCAGACCAAGCTAGTCAGGCTTATGGGGCGATAGTTTACAGGATCTGTTGAGGCACCACCTTTGTGGAGAGGGACCACTGTTGCTGTACACCACTCTTTGGGTACATATCCTGCAGTAAGGCTGAGATTGAACAGTAGTTTTATGTTTGGGTTTAGCTCTTTTTGGAGTTCATGTAGGAGGCAGCCCAGGACACCGTCTGGTCCCATTGATGCTGTGTTTTTTGCTTTGGAGAGGGCAGCTCTTACCTGAGCATCTGAGATGTCAGGGGGGCATCACTCTGCTCGGATAGATATTTTCCCTTTTGGTGGGGGGGGGGAGTTTGCGCTGAACCTGTCAGCTAGGATGTTGGCAGTGTCTGTGGGTTCGGTGTATTTTTTGTCATTTTGGACTAATTCTGAGCGTATCCGGGAATTCCCACCCAGGTTCCTAACATAACTAAAGACAGCCTTGTGATTATCCTTAGTATCCTGTGCAATTTTTCTCTCGAAGCTGGCCTTAGATGATTTTATGAGTGCCCGTAGTTTTTTGCTAATAATGATCAGAGATGCCTTCCCTTTTTGAGATTTTGCTCTATCATGTAGTAGCTTCCTCCTTCTATTGTATAGTTTGTTGATGGCTGGGGTCCACCAGGCAGGATGTCTGCCTTTGGAGGATTGGGTCTTGGTTTTATTTGGGATTGCATGATCCATGCATTCCTGAAGGTGTTCATAGAATGCGTTTATAAAGGATTCTGCGGTCTGGGCCATATTTTCCACAGGCCCGGGGGCTTTGAAGGATTCCACCTCAGTTTTGAGGAGTGTGAAATTTGCTTTAGAGAAGTTTTTCACTGTGGTTTTCTGGGCAGGGGGTGGGGTCGGGATGTGAATATCCAGTGAGATTAGTTTATGGTCTGATCTTACCAGTGAGGGATACACTTCTGGTCTGGAGCATAGATTCCCCATGTTGGTGATGATCAGGTCCAGTATGTTTTCCCCTCTTGTGGGAGTGGTAACAAGTTGTTCCATTGCATTTGAGTTTATAAATTCTAGGAACCTTTGGGCTAGGGTGTTGGAGCTAGAGTAATGCTCCCAGTCTATGTTTGGGTAGTTGAAGTCGCCCGATATAATGGTGTTTGGAGAGACCTTCATATTTTCCAGTGTTCTCAGGAAGGCCAAGTGGAGTTCCTGGGTTTGGGAGGGTGGTCTGTAGCATGCTATAAACTAGAAGGCAGTTTTACCCACTGTTAGTTGCACATGGATAGTCTCTGATGCTTCATGCTGTGCCACCAACCTGGAGGTGTGGGTATCTTTGATGAATATTGATACCCCCCCTCCTTTTGTGGTTCAGTCCAAGTTTTGGGGCCGAAAAGCATGGTATGAGGTATAACCTGGTAGTGCTGGGGTGCTCTCGGGAGCATTGAACCAAGTTTCTGTTACTGCACAGATATCAATGTTCTCCATGCTAAGGAGAGTTTTGAGTGCATGCATCTTGAGGTTTAGACTTCTGGCGTTGAGTAGCATTACTCTTAGTTTCTTATCCCTTGTAATACCTATGGAGGTGGGTTTGTCTTTTGAGTCTTGCCTAAAAAAGGCACTATGGGGGCAGCAAGAGCCTTTGCCAATATCCGAAAGCCCAGGGGTGACAGGTGCAAGCCGTCCCTAGCGAAGTATTGTGGCTTGTCATCCCAGGCTGACAGGCATTGGATCCCCTTTGAATGACACCAATACTTAAGCCAATTGTTGATATTGATCATCTTGTCTTCATATTGTGGCATCATTCTTGGTGAGGGCAAGATGCTACTCAAGGTCAGGGTCATACCGGCCTGGGCTACATGCTCAGAGAGCTCCTCTATGAATCTTTTCATGTAGTCCAGGGAGGTACATCTCAGATCATTCACACCAGCATGGACAATGACTGAGTCATATTTGTACTTGCCTTGTAGTGACCTGAGTGCTTGTGTTATGTGGCAGATCCTAGCACCCGACAGGCAGCTCACCGTGACCTTCTCCTTGTTCAGCCTGGTGAGCGGGACGTCAGTGTGCCTGATGATAGAGTCACCTATTACAAGTGTATCAAGTGTGTTGTTTAGCCTTAAGGGCTGTGACTGTTCGGTACACTGGCTTTGTGAGCTATGTGTTGCACGTGTTTTGTTTTGGGGTAGCGGTTGCTTGGGTGTCTGCTTTGGAGGTCTCTGCTGCTTAGGCAGATTTTTATTTAGAGCCTCCGAGTATGCTTTTGTGTGTTTATGTGTTTGGTTTGCTGTCGTGGTAGGTCTATGTGAGACTGGAATTGTAGTGAGTGTGGTTTCCTTCTCCTCCTGACTGGTTATGCCAGTACTGAGTTGAGAGAGCTTAGCCTCCAGTTTGGCTATATGGTTGCATCTCTCACATGTGTTGGAATTTTTGGGAGGAGGAGAGGGCTGTCTGTGTACATGAGGCAGTTGTAACATTGCCTCACGATTCCCAGATTCACTAGCTGGACCGGAGAGGAGATTGACAACTGACCTTTGGACATGCTAGAATAGTATTGGGAATTCCTTTATAATTGAAATAAAGGGCCATTGGGCAACAAGGTACTCAAGGGGGGTTTGTGAGGGTGTAGTGCTTTTAATTTTTTAGTGCTGACTTATATAATTGCTTTAGTGAGCAAGTGCCAGTTAACTTAAATGCAATGTGTTACAGGTAACTTAAATGCAAAAATGACAAACAGTAACTTTCTTTCAAGTGAAACAAGGAAATAAGTACAGTAGGCAATGCAGATATCACTAGGGATCCACAGAAGCGCTGAAAAGGTGCGTTTTAGGTGGAATTAGCGTTTCAGGGAAATAACAAGCAAACAAACAACAAGCATACAAACAAAGCTAAATTCAGCAGGCCTGGATCTAGTCTATGCTACAGCAAACAAGGTGTACCAATTTTAGTAAGAAACAGTTCAAATATGCAGGCACTATAAGCCTTTAACCAGAAATTCCCAGCTCAGAAGGGCAGAGTCCAGCCTCTCATCCCACAAAAGTGCAGACCACGAACCTTCTTAATGTAAAATAACTGGCCTGAAGCCCAAGTGCTTAAACCAGAACTAATACACTTTTAGAATAACAGACACTGAGCCCTCAATCAGCAGTTCCCAACTTAGAAGGATGTAAGCTACCTGTCCTGCCACCACTGTGCAGGCCACAAACCTTCCTAATGTAAAACAACTGGTCTGAAGTCCAAGTGCTTATTCCAAAAGACTTAGAATGAGTTACACCAAGCATTAATAAATACAATTGAGTACTTTTAAGATGACGCAAAAGCAAAATAAAGTAGGAAGAAACACAAATACAGTAAAAGCAGATACATTTTTTTTTTTTTGAGTGAGCAAATGAGATGGGCCCAGGAGTTACAGGACAGAAACAAGTGCAAATGCAGGCCTCCAAATTAGAAAGTTGAGAGAGATGGAAGACCGCCCAAATGGCCAATAACTACAAATTCTGGGCCAGAACCACTCCCTATGTGGTAGACAGGTTACCTAATGCTTACCACTCTGACTGATAAGCTGGAAGGCTTCCCTCCAACCCAGAAAGGCTTGGGGGGCTCAGAAGCTTACAAACAGTCCTGGATACAGCAAATCTGTATCTGGAACACTAATTACATGAAAGGTAGGAAACAGTCTTACAATTTTTTTTTTTTTTTTAGTAGTAGAGGCCCATAGGAGAATATTTTCAAGTGTAGAGATATTGTTACCAGGTGAGATATATAGGGCAGATATTTTTATGTTTATTTAGTTTTAGAATTCCAGCAGTTAGTTCAGTGTTCTGGAACTGAGGAATTGGAATTTGGAGCAGAATTAAAGTAAGAAGGTTGGAGTAGACTAGGGCAGTGCCTCCACCTTTTTTATTTAGTTGGTCATTTCTGAAACAATGAAATCCTGGGGGCAGAATCTCAGAGTCAGAGATAAAGGGTTTGAGCCAGGTTTCGGGGATGGCTAAGATATCTGGTTTGTTATGGCTTAACCAAGCTTGAAATTGGTCTCGTTTGTTGTTTACACTTTGTGCATTAATTGTAAAAATCTTTAGGGTGTTGAGATAGGAGGAGAGGGTAATGGATGAGTGTTGTTAATAAAGGATGTAGGACCAGGGTTAGGATGGATATCACCAGCTTGGACTAGTTTGTTGAAGGAGATATCCTTTAGCCATATTGGTCTGCCAGGCATGGATTTTGGTAGATTGTATATTGGAGCAGGTGACAGTATTTTGACTTTAGAGGAGAAGAATTTAGGGTGGAATAGGTGCAGAGGGGTGGGCTGAATGAGAGAAGAAGAGATAAAGTGGAAATGGAGTAAGAGTGAGGGAGAAGGTGGGTTTGTATGGTAGTTGTCTTTGTAGGTGGTATTGGACAAGCATAGGTGGAATATATGAGGTAGCATAGTATAAGGGAAATAGGAGCAGAAAGAGGAGGCTGGGTGACTGGAGGGTGTGATAACTTGAAAGCATGTTGGAGCAAAGAGAGAGTGGTATGAGTGGTTAGGAAAATAAAGAAGGCTATGAAGAAGAAAGGGTTTAAAAAGTGATGGAGGTATTCTAGAGATTTAAGGAAAGAGGAGGGGACTATAATTATGGATGGAGTACAGATTACAGAGTTTAAGAAGGATGGCTAGAGGTGGGAAGAATAATGAGGTGGGAGCTGGTATTGGGTAATTAGGCTGAGAGGGTCATGTAAGATAGGAATAAAGCTAGGAGTACTGGGTCGGGTGGGAATTGGGGGCAGGGTAGGGGAGCGGAGTGAGCCCGTATGGTGAACGGAGTAGGAAAGAACACTAGAGGTGAGTATGGCAGAAAAAGTATCAGCAAAGAGCAGTTTAAAGGCTGTAGTTGGAAAGTATGAGCTAAATATTTCCAGCCAGAAAATGAAGGCTGCCTTTAGAGAGGGTGGTTTAGCAGGGGGGAGAAGATATTTTCATTCTAAGGATATTAACTCCTAACCAACTGTTTTTAAAAATAAAACTTGTTGGGATTATAAAGAATATCTAGGATTTATATTGGTAGATGCTGCCACCAAATGGTAGAAGGAGATAGCAAATAGCAGGGATAGTTGTACCAGTCTTAGGTTTAAATATATTCTAGGGTAGTGATAACAGGAGGGGGAGAGGGCAAACTGTCTCTGGCAGGCTGCTAAAATGCACACACGACAGACAGATTAACTGTATAGATAGTACATCAAGTCTACATTTAATTAGTGTTAAACAACATACATTTACACAATCTTGTTGGGGGGTCTGCTCAGTAGTATTTTTCTGAGTACCAGGCAAGCTGGCCAATTCAGGGTGTCTTCAGGTGATGGCCAGAGGTATTCCTTTTGCATTTAAAGCAGGGAGGGAGCACCTGGGATGGATTACTGTAGAGGAGAGGGAGACAACACTGAGTTAGTTAATATTACAGATGTAGAGGGGAAATGTAGAAGGTAAGGGATGTTTAGAGAAGAAGGGAGGGTGTAACAAAGCACAGTAGTAGAGAGAGGCTATGGTTAGATGAGGCTGGAGCAAGTGTGTAGAGGAAGATTAGGTTTAGGGGATTAACAATGGAAAGCAGCAGACATTATGCTATGAACAATACATGTTTTACAAGTTGCAGTGAACCCTGAAGAAAGTCAGAGATATAAGCTGTAAATGGCATTGAAGTCAACAGTAACTCTACATTCATATATGATGGTTTTACTTAAAAGTGCATTAACGCACTTCATTGCACTGTTCATGTATTAGATTGAAAGACATGCTTGCTACCTTGACAAAGCCATCACTACAATACCATCTACAAATACATAAGTTTATCTAGAGACAGATGGATAAGTATTTGTGAATACTGTAGGTTTAAAGTTCTGATTACATATTTATCGATTTTGATAAAAGAACCATACATCTTATCTGTTTGTAGGTTAAAGAGAGATGTCTGAACCAACTGTAAATACATCTTGAATATGATGTGAGACACAGCTAAAGAAACACTGTGTAATTTCGTTTAAGTCAGTAGAACTAACACCAAGGCAATGAACATATTTTAAGTCAATAAAAAGGACTTAAACTTGATTTGATTAATTTTAAAACATTCTTTTTTCTCACCTATTGTGCAAAGCTTTCAAGGTTCTATCTTTTAAATACTATGTCCACTACATACCCAGTGCTTATATAATTAATGTTAGCATGACTCTAGTGCAAATGTGAGGAGAAATCCCCTTCACTGATGACCCATTTCACAGAGTTACAATGTTAGTGACCTGTTCAAAAATACAGATTCACATGCACTGTCCTCAAGAAGCACCTGACTGTTTTAATTATTATATAGTTAATAGATGGTATAGTGAAATGAATATGACTGTATAGATGGTATAGTAAAATGAATATGACTATACAGTCTATACAGGTGGCATAGTGAAATGAGTACTACTGTATAGATGGTGTATTGAAATGAATACGACTGTATAGATGGTATAGTGAAATGAATACGACTGTATAGATGGTATAGTGAAATGAGTACGACTGTATAGATGGTATAGTGAAATGAATACGACTATACAGGTGGTATAGTGAAATGAGTACTACTGTATAGATGGTATAGTGAAATGAATACGACTGTATAGATGGTATAGTGAAATGAATATGACTGTATGGATGGTATAGTGAAATGAGTACGACTGTATAGATGGTATAGTGAAATGAGTATGACTGTATAGATGGTATAGTGAAATGAATACGTCTGTATAGCTGGTATAGTGAAATGAGTAGGACTGTATAAATGGTATAGTGAAATGAGTACAACTGTATAGATGGTATAGTGAAATGAATACAACTATACAGTCTATACAGGTGGTATAGTGAAATGAGTACTACTGTATAGATGGTATAGTGAAATGAATACAACTGTATAGATGGTATAGTGACATGAATACGACTGTATAGATGGTATAGTGACACGAGTACGACTGTTTAGATGGTATAGTGAAATGAGTACAACTGTATAGATGGTATAGTGAAATGAATACGACTGTATAGATGGTATAGTGAAATGAGTACGACTGTATAGATGGTATAGTGAAATGAATACGACTGTATAGATGGTATAGTGAAACGAGTACGACTGTATAGATGGTATAGTGAAATGAGTACTACTGTATAGATGGCATAGTGAAATGAATATGACTGTATAGATGGTATAGTGAAATGAATACGACTGTATAGATGGTATAGTGAAATGAGTACGACTGTATAGATGGCATAGTGAAATGAATACGACTATACAGGTGGTATAGTGAAATGAATACTACTGTATAGATGGTATAGTGAAATGAATACGACTGTATAGATGGTATAGTGAAATGAATACGACTGTATGGATGGTATAGTGAAATGAGTACGACTGTATAGATGGTATAGTGAAATGAGTACGACTGTATAGATTGTATAGTGAATGAATACGACTGTATAGTTGGTACAGTGAAATGAGTAGGATTGTATAAATGGTATAGTGAAATGAGTACGACTGTATAGATGGTATAGTGAAATGAATATGACTATACAGTCTATACAGGTGGTATAGTGAAATGAGTACTACTGTATAGATGGTATAGTGAAATGAATACGACTGTATAGATGGTATAGTGAAATGAATATGACTGTATAGATGGTATAGTGAAATGTGTACGACTGCATAGATGGTATAGTGAAATGAGTATGACTGTATAGATGGTATAGTGAAATGAATATGACTGTATAGATGGTATAGTGAAATGAGTACGACTGCATAGATGGTATAGTGAAATGAATATGACTGTATAGGTGGTATAGTGAAATGAGTACAACTGTATAGATGGTATAGTGAAATGAGTATGACTGTATAGATGGTATAGTGAAATGAATACTACTTTATAGATGGTATAGTGAAATGAGTACAACTTTATAGATGGTATAGTGAAATGAATATGACTGTATAGATGGTATAGTGAAATGAGTGCTACTTTATAGATGGTATAGTGAAATGAGTATGACTTTATAGATGGTATAGTGAAATGAATATGACTGTATAGATGGTATAGTGAAATGAGTACGACTGTATAGATGGTATAGTGAAATGAATACGACTCTATAGATGGTATTGTGAAATGAGTACTACTTTATAGATGGTATAGTGAAATGAGTACGACTTTATAGATGGTATAGTGAAATGAGTACGACTGTATAGATGGCATAGTGAAATGAATATGACTGTATAGATGGTATAGTGAAATGAATACGACTGTATAGATGGTATAGTGAAATGAGTATGACTGTATAGATGGTATAGTGAAATGAATACGACTATACAGGTGGTATAGTGAAATGAATACTACTGTATAGATGGTATAGTGAAATGAATACGACTGTATAGATGGTATAGTGAAATTAATATGACTGTATGGATGGTATAGTGAAATGAGTACGACTGTATAGATGGTATAGTGAAATGAGTACAACTGTATAGATTGTATAGTGAAATGAATACGACTGTATAGTTGGTATAGTGAAATGAGTAGGACTGTATAAATGGTATAGTGAAATGAGTATGACTGTATAGATGGTATACTGAAATGAATATGACTATACAGTCTATACAGGTGGTATAGTGAAATGAGTACTACTGTATAGATGGTATAGTGAAATGAATACGACTGTATAGATGGTATAGTGAAATGAATATGACTGTATAGATGGTATAGTGAAATGTGTACGACTGTATAGATGGTATAGTGAAATGAGTATGACTGTATAGATGGTATAGTGAAATTAATATGACTGTATAGATGGTATAGTGAAATGAGTACGACTGTATAGATGGTATAGTGAAATGAATATGACTGTATAGATGGTATAGTGAAATGAGTACAACTGTATAGATGGTATAGTGAAATGAGTATGACTGTATAGATGGTATAGTGAAATGAATACTACTTTATAGATGGTATAGTGAAATGAGTACAACTTTATAGATGGTATAGTGAAATGAGTACTACTTTATAGATGGTATAGTGAAATGAGTACAACTGTATAGATGGTATAGTGAAATGAGTATGACTGTACAGATGGTATAGTGAAATGAGTACGATTCTATAGATGGTATTGTGAAATGAGTACGACTGTATAGATGGTATAGTGAAATTAATACAACTGTATAGATGGTATAGTGAAATGAGTACTACTTTATAGATAGTATAGTGAAATGAATACGACTGTATAGATGGTATAGTGAAATGAGTACGACTGTATAGATGGTATAATGAAATGAGTACGACTGTAGAGATGGTATAGTGACATGAGTACGATTGTACCCAGTTCAGCCTCTGCCTGCACCAAAGGCAAAGAAAAAATATAGGCAAATTACATAAATGTAAAAGGTTACTGTATACCTATATAATAAAAGGAGTACCACAAACGTAGAAATGTAGAATTAAACTACTGCAACTGTATGTGTGTGTCCAAGATAGGCAGTCCTTTTTAATATTTATTCAGTCCTTCAATTTCTGGTAAGCAGTCTATCCCATTCAAGGTTGCTGGGGAGCTCAAGCCTATCCTAGTAGTCAGTGGGAAATAGAGAAACTCCAGGTCAGTGAAGAAAACGCACACACACGCGCACACACTCACTCACTCACTCATTCATACATATACACACACTCTCCAATAGATTACAGATATTTAGAAGATGACCATTTTACCTATCAACATGTCTTTTGCATGTGGGAATAATAGAGACACCTGGCAGAACATCACACAGATACTAAACATACATGCAGTCTCCATGCAGAAGGTTACCCAGTGAGGAACTGAACCTGTGAGACAACCACTGGGAGGGAGCAACACTAACTGTTGCACAATGTGTAACCTTTAATATACATATTTTTCCAAATGCCATATCTGAATTCTATGTTAAGTCCTAAAACACGTGAATAAAAGTCATTCAAAAATAATGAGACAGTTGATGAGGGGGGTACAGAAACCCTGGAGGTAACCATATTTATTGTTTACCAAGATGGGCCTGAAAGTGTTTAAAAATAGCTTTGTATTTGAGATGCCTCAACCATCTAGTAGGTGTGATATTTTGCATCTTATCTAGTTCATTTAGGAATCAGGCTGTAGGTCAATGTCTATTAGCAGAAATGATGCACTGTCACATGGCTTTAGCTTATTTGCAGCTTTACAGAGTTAGTGATAACACCATTATTACTCAGTTACTGGGACTATAGCTGTAATACTAATGGTATCTAGTTACCAGGACTATAGCTGTAATAGTAATGGTATCTAGTTACCAGGACTATAGCTGTAATGGTAATGGTATCTAGTTACCAGGACTATAGCTGTTATGGTAATGGTATCTAGTTACCAGGACTATAGCAGTAATGGCAATGGTATCTAGTTACCAGGACTGTAGCTGTAATGGCAATGGTATCTAGTTACCAGGAGTATAGCTGTTATGGTAATGGTATCTAGTTACCAGGACTGTAATGGTATCTAGTTACCAGGACTATAGCTATAATGGTATCTAGTTACCAGGACTATAGCTGTAATGGCATCTAGTTACCAGGACTATAGCTGTAATGATAATGGAATCTAGTTGCCAGGACTGTAGCTGTAATGGCAATGGTATCTAGTTACCAGGACTATAACTGTAATGGCAATGGTATTTAGTTACCAGGACTGTAGCTGTAATGGCAATGGTATCTAGTTACCAGGATTATAGCTGTTATGGTAATGGTATCTAGTTACCAGGACTGTAATGGAATCTAGTTACCAGGACTATAGCTGTAATGGCAATGGTATCTAGTTCCAGGACTATAGCTGTAATGGTATCTAGTTACCAGGACTATAGCTGTAATGGTATCTAGTTACCAGGACTATAGCTGTAATGATAATGAAATCTAGTTGCCAGGACTGTATCTGTAATGGTATCTAGTTATCAGGACTATAGCTGTAATGGTATCTAGTTACCAGGACTATAGCTGTAATGGTATCTAGTTATCAGGACTATAGCTGTAATGGTATCTAGTTACCAGGACTATAGCTGTAATGGTATCTAGTTACCAGGACTATAGCTGTAATGGTATCTAGTTACCAGGACTATAGCTGTAATGGTATCTAGTTACCAGGACTATAGCTGTAATGGTATCTAGTTACCAGGACTATAGCTGCAATGATAATGGAATCTAGTTGCCAGGACTGTAGCTGTAATGGCAATGGTATCTAGTTACCAGTACTATAGCTGTAATGGCAATGGTATCTAGTTACGAGGACTATAGCTGTAATGACAATGGTATCTAGTTACCAGGACTATAGATGTTATGGTAATGGTATCTAGTTACCAGGACTGTAATGGTATCTAGTTAACAGGACTATAGCTGTAATGGTATCTAGTTACCAGGACTATAGCTGTAATGGTATCTAGTTACCAGGACTATAGCTGTAATGATAATGGAATCTAGTTGCCAGGACTGTAGCTGTAATGGCAATGGCATCTAGTTACCAGAACTATAGCTGTAATGATAAAGGAATCTAGTTGCCAGGACTGTAGCTGTAATGGCAATGGTATCTAGTTACCAGTACTATAGCTGTAATGGCAATGGTATCTAGTTACGAGGACTATAGCTGTAATGACAATGGTATCTAGTTTCCAGGACTATAGCTGTTATGGTAATGGTATCTAGTTACCAGGACTGTAATGGTATCTAGTTAACAGGACTATAGCTGTAAGGGTATCTAGTTACCAGGACTATAGCTGTAATGGTATCTAGTTACCAGGACTATAGCTGTAATGATAATGGAATCTAGTTGCCAGGACTGTAGCTGTAATGGCAATGGTATCTAGTTACCAGGACTATAGCTGTTATGGTAATGGTATCTAGTTACCAGGACTATAGCTGTAATGGTAATGGTATCTAGTTACCAGGACTATAGCTGTAATGACAATGGTATCTAGTTACCAGGACTATAGCTGTAATGGTAATGGTATCTAGTTACCAGGACAATAGCTGTAATGGCAATGGTATCTAGTTACCAGGACTCTAGCTGTAATGGCAATGGTATCTAGTTACCAGGACTATAGCTGTTATGGTAATGGTTTCTAGATACCAGGACTATAGCTGTAATGGCAATGGTATCTAGTTACCAGGACTATAGCTGTTATGGTAATGGTATCTAGTTACCAGGACTATAGCTATAATGGTAATGGTATCTATTTACCAGGACTATAGCTGTAATGGTAGTGGTATCTAGTTACCAGGACTATAGCTGTAATGGTATCGTGTTACCAGGACTATAGCTGTAATGGTATCTTGTTACTAGGACTATAGCTGTAATGATAATGGAATCTAGTTGCCAGGACTGTAGCTGTAATGGCAATGGTATCTAGTTATCAGGACTATAGCTGTTATGGTAATGGTATCTAGTTACCAGGACTGTAATGGTATCTAGTTACCAGGACTATAGCAGTAATGATATCTAGTTATCAGGACTATAGCAGTTATGGTATCTAGTTACCAGGACTATAGCTGTAATGATAATGGAATCTAGTTACCAGGACTATAGCTGTAATGGCAATGGTATCTAGTTACCAGGACTATAGCTGTTATGGTAATGGTATCTAGTTACCACGACTGTAATGGTATCTAGTTACCAGAACTATAGCTGTAATGGTATCTAGATACCAGGACTATAGCAGTAATGACAATGGTATCTAGTTACCAGGACAATAGCTGTTATGGTATCTAGTTACCAGGACTATAGCTGTAATGGTATCTAGTTACCAGGACTATAGCTGTAATGATAATGGAATCTAGTTGCCAGGACTGTAGCTGTAAAGGCAATGGTATCTAGTTACCAGAACTATAGCTGTAATGATAATGGAATCTAGTTGCCAGGACTGTAGCTGTAATGGCAATGGTATCTAGTTACCAGTACTATAGCTGTAATGGCAATGGTATCTAGTTACAAGGACTATAGCTGTAATGACAATGGTATCTAGTTTCCAGGGCTATAGCTGTTATGGTAATGGTATCTAGTTACCAGGACTGTAATGGTATCTAGTTAACAGGACTATAGCTGTAATGGTATCTAGTTACCAGGACTATAGCTGTAATGGTATCTAGTTACCACGACTATAGCTGTAATGATAATGGAATCTAGTTGCCAGGACTGTAGCTGTAATGGCAATGGTATCTAGTTACCAGGACTATAGCTGTTATGGTAATGGTATCTAGTTACCAGGACTATAGCTGTAATGGTAATGGTATCTAGTTACCAGGACTATAGCTGTAATGACAATGGTATCTAGTTACCAGGACTATAGCTGTAATGGTAATGGTATCTAGTTACCAGGACTATAGCTGTAATGGCAATGGTATCTAGTTACCAGGACTATAGCTGTAATGGCAATGGTATCTAGTTACCAGGACTATAGCTGTAATGGCAATGGTATCTAGTTACCAGGACTATAGCTGTTATGGTAATGGTATCTAGATACCA
The DNA here is from genome assembly GCF_019279795.1 of Protopterus annectens. Classification (NCBI taxonomy): domain Eukaryota; kingdom Metazoa; phylum Chordata; order Ceratodontiformes; family Protopteridae; genus Protopterus; species Protopterus annectens. The sequence continues at coordinate 354,739,535 of NC_056743.1, read as the reverse complement.
GGACTATAGCTGTAATGGCAATGGTATCTAGTTACCAGGACTATAGCTGTTATGGTAATGGTATCTAGTTACCAGGACTATAGCTGTAATGGTAATGGTATCTAGTTACCAGGACTATAGCTGTAATGGTAATGGTATCTAGTTACCAGGACTATAGCTGTAATGGTAATGGTATCTAGTTACCAGGACTATAGCTGTAATGGTATCTTGTTACCAGGACTATAGCTGTAATGGTATCTTGTTACTCGGACTATAGCTGTAATGATAATGGAATCTAGTTGCCAGGACTGTAGCTGTAATGGCAATGGTATCTAGTTACCAGGACTATAGCTGTTACGGTAATGGTATCTAGTTACCAGGACTGTAATGGTATCTAGTTACCAGGACTATAGCAGTAATGATATCTAGTTATCAGGACTATAGCTGTTATGGTAATGGTATCTAGATACCAGGACTGTAGCTGTAATGGTAATGGTATCTCGTTACCAGGACTATAGCTGTTATGGTATCTAGTTACCAGGACTATAGCTGTAATGATAATGGAATCTAGTTACCAGGACTATAGCTGTAATGGCAATGGTATCTAGTTACCAGGACTATAGCAGTAATGACAATGGTATCTAGTTACCAGGACTATAGCTGTAATGGTAATGGTATCTAGTTACCAGGACTATAGCTGTAATGACAATGGTATCTAGTTACCAGGACTATAGCTGTAATGGCAATGGTATCTAGTTACCAGGACTATAGCTGTAATGGCAATGGTATCTAGTTACCAGGACTATAGCTGTTATGGTAATGGTATCTAGATACCAGGACTATAGCTGTAATGGCAATGGTATTTAGTTACCAGGACTATAGCTGTTATGGTAATGGTATCTAGTTACCAGGACTATAGCTGTAATGGTAATGGTATCTAGTTACCAGGACTATAGCTGTAATGGTAATGGTATCTAGTTACCAGGACTATAGCTGTAATGCTATCTTGTTACCAGGTCTATAGCTGTAATGGTATCTTGTTACTAGGACTATAGCTGTAATGATAATGGAATCTAGTTGCCAGGACTGTAGCTGTAATGGCAATGGTATCTAGTTACCAGGACTATAGCTGTTATGGTAATGGTATCTAGTTACCAGGACTGTAATGGTATCTAGTTACCAGGACTATAGCAGTAATGATATCTAGTTATCAGGACTATAGCTGTTACGGTAATGGTATCTAGATACCTGGACTGTAGCTGTAATGGTAATGGTATCTAGTTACCAGGACTATAGCTGTTATGGTATCTAGTTACCAGGACTATAGCTGTAATGATAATGGAATCTAGTTACCAGGACTATAGATGTAATGGCAATGGTATCTAGTTACCAGGACTATAGCAGTAATGACAATGGTATCTAGTTACCAGGACTATAGCTGTTATGGTAATGGTATCTAGTTACCACGACTGTAATGGTATCTAGTTACCAGGACTATAGCTGTAATGGTATCTAGATACCAGGACTATAGCAGTAATGACAATGGTATCTAGTTACCAGGACTATAGCTGTTATGGTATCTAGTTACCAGGACTATAGCTGTAATGGTATCTAGTTACCAGGACTGTAATGGTATCTAGTTACCAGGACTATAGCTGTAATGGTATCTAGTTATCAGGACTATAGCTGTAATGGTATCTAGTTACCAGGACTATAGCTGTAATGGTATCTAGTTACCAGGGCTATAGCTGTAATGGTATCTAGTTACCAGGACTATAACTGTAATGGTATCTAGTTACCAGAACTATAGCTGTTATGGTATCTAGTTACCAGGACTATAGCTGTTATGGTATCTAGTTACCAGGACTATAGCTGTTATGGTAATGGTATTTAGTTACCAGGACTATATCTGTAAATGTATCTAGTTACCGGGACTATAGCTTTAATGGTAATGGTATCCTAGTTCTGCAACAGCTCTTCTGAGAGAGATTTTTGAAGTTTTTGCAACTGATAAATCTTTCCATTTTCATTGTGTCTTTTTGTTTCAGACATTGCTTTAACATTTGCAGATACCTAAAAATGGGGGGGGGGGGTAGGTTTGCCATAATGGTTAAAGTGCATGATACAATATATAATATCTATCTATATCTATCTATCTATATATGTATATATATATATATATATATATATATATATATATATATATATATATATATATATATATATATATATATACATCCTCAGGTCTTCCTTGAAAAGAGGCTACTAGCTGGGTTGAACTAACCTGGTCAACAAAATAAATATAAAAAATAAAAAATAAATGTATATATAATGATAAATAATTAATATAATAATTGCAGATACAATGCATTTATTCATTTTCAAAGCCATTTTCCATGGTGAGGATTGTGATTGTAGGAATCCAGTGAGGGTACACCAGACACCCTTCTTCTCTGCAGGTTCCCAACTCATCTGGTGCAATACCTAGATGCTCCCAAGTATGCTGACAGATATGCTCCCAAGTATGCTGACAGATACAAGCCCTCTAGCATGCCTTGGGTCAACACTGAGGTATCCTCTTACTGACCATGCCCATGGTGAACTCTCTGCAAAGCTTGTGACAGTGCGTGTGAATGGGGACACGGCACTGAGGTATCCTCTTACTGAGCATGCCCCATGGTGAACTCCCTGCAAAGCTTGTGACAGTGGGTGTGAATGGGGACACAGCACTGAGGTATCCTCTTACTTAGCATGCCCCATGGTGAACTCTCTGCAAAGCTTGTGACAGTGCGTGTGAATGGGACACAGCACTGAGGTATCCTCTTACTGAGCATGCCCCATGGTGAACTCTCTGCAAAGCTTATGACAGTGGGTGTGAATGGGACACAGCACTGAGGTATCCTCTTACTGAGCATGCCCCATGGTGAACTCTCTGCAAAGCTTGTGACAGTGCGTGTGAATGGGGACACAGACTGACTAGTAAACTTGAGAGGTTTATACCACTAGAGTAAGGTACACAATCTGCATGACTGCCACTGATGCAGACATTTGCTGGTCAGTCTACCAGCCCCTTCTACTTTCTGCAATAAACACCACCACAGAACACTTGCACTCATCCACCTAAGGTCTATGTTCTCTCCAATTGCCGAGAGCAACATGCTCTCTTGTGAGGGTGAAGAGTGATCGCTGATTTGAAGGTACTGATTTTTATACTAACTGCCTCAGTCAGAGATAAACTGCTCCAGCGTACGCAGGACATTGTAGCCACATAAGACTATGACAGCATGTTAAGGTACCAAATAAACTGTCACACGAAGCAGTTCAGCACAGAATCATAATCTCTTTTACTGCACAGAAAGACACTTACCTGGGAGACTGGGAAATTAACATCCTGTCTCCCCGAACTATAAGAATGAACATATTTTATACATTTTGTTTCATTAAAAAATACCCCAATATACTTGCACTTACCCACCTAAGGCCACTCTTCTGTCTACCTGCCAAAAGCAGAATATGCTCTCTTTTGAGTGCAAACCATGATTATTGCAGAGAATGACACATACATGGGTGACAAAGAAATGAAAATCCTATCTCCCTGAGCTACAAGAATCAACATATTTTATACCTTTTTTCATTATGAGCAACATTGTTGTAACCAGCATAGAGTAACTACTATCCAATTAGAAATTAACGGTGCAGCTTTAATTTTGCTAAGATCTCCTGAGTGTTTATGATATTCCATATTAGCCATGACTTCCGAATTCCATGATCAAACTTTCATTCAGAACAAATCTTATATTTTTCTAATATTTATGTAACCCAGTCAGCACTTGCTAAAAATAATAGGCAGGAAGCAAACTAACAGATACATGCTGAAGAACACGCTGAAATTTCATTCTGCTATGAAAGCATATTAGAAATGAAATGCACACACTAACAGTTTTTCCTTTTTCTGTACTTCTCACACTTCACAGGCATCATCAGCAGGCGGCAAGGATTCAGCCCTTGCATCTCATAGCTGATTGCATTCTAAATCATGTGGGTACCTTTGTATCTTGACCATGAAAATCACAAACAGGAGAAGATAACATACATCCTAGGGCTAGGCTTACCTCCCACACACCTTGAACATTTTAAATTCAATGCCGAGGCTACAGTTATAACTATCAAGGCTTAACATTTGGTAAAAGATGCATCATTGTATTAGACAAGGGAGTGTTATCCAGTAGAGTAGGGTTGAAATAGCAATGCAGAAAAGTAATGATAAATTATTTTAGGAGTGATAATGCATGTGGGCATATTAGATGGAAAATATAATTAGCTCGCTCCATAAATGTGCCCTTTTCAGAAGCCGATTGATGTTGACATTGACTCATATTCTAGTTGCATTGACTGGGAAAGCTATATAAGTGCCAACATGCTCGCACAAAGGTTCCTGCACTTTGTTCACACCAATGCCCTGGAACACATAGTATGTAACCCCACCAGGGCCTCAAATATTCTCGACCTGGTCCTCACCAACATGGTTGACCATTACACCACTATAAGTATAGGACCTCCACTGGTTAAATCTGATCACAGATCAGTCACAATTGAAGTAGCTATAACACCTGATCCCCTCTTAGGTGAAATCAGACGAAACAGTTTCATTAAAGCTAATTATACCCTCCTAAGGGATGGCATAAATAATTTCCAAGCTCTTGTTCCCACAGATGGCATTAACGACTATACCTAGGTGCACACAAATGACCTGCAGAAACACTTGCATAAATATATTGGCACAGCTGTACCTAACTGGATCAAAACAAGATCCTCTAGCATTAATAAATTATACAAGAAGAAGAAGTTGCTGTCTAAGAATAAAAAAGAGAGGTCCAGCACTAGAAGAACACCCTTCTTTGCGTGAACAAACAAGACAACTTATAAAGTCCTCTAAGGACAACTTCAAAAAAAATGTTGCAACCATAGCAAAGGATAACCATAAGGCATTCTTCAGTTATATCCATAACCTATAAGGTAGGACCCAGATGTGAACTGAGCTAGCTGTGGATGGCATCACGCACATACTCATCCTGCAAAAATAGCTAACCTATTAGCTGACACGTTTGGTGAAAATTTCACCCCCTGTCCCCTCCAAACATCCAAAAAGCATTATCTCTACATCTCCCCCATTTTGCATCTCCAAAGACCAAGTCATTAATGCTGTCTCCAAGACCGAAAACACAGCCTCTTTGGGACCAGATGGCATCCCAGGTTGCATTTTAAATGGTCTAAAATATGAATTAGCAATCCATTAGGTAGTCTCTTCAACCACAGCCTGAGTACTGGTTTTGTCCCTGATGGATGGAAAATAGCAACCACCATCCCCCTTCATAAAGGGTGTACAGAAACCAACCCTGGGAACTACAGACCCATAAGCTTAACTAGCTTTACTTGTGAGGCCATGAAACACATCATCGTGGACCTTATAAATAAGGATGTAGGTGATCTGCAAGCTCTTGCTCCGATACAGTTCGGTCTGGTTAAAGTCAGGTCATGCCTATTAAACCTGGTGGACGTCTTTGAAAACATCACCAGAGCCACAAAAGAAGGCAAGTCTCTGCATCCAGCCTACCTTGACCTAGCCAAGGCAAATGTGTGCATCCAGCCTACCTTGATTTAGCCAAGGCAAGTGTGTGCATGCAGCCTACCTTGACTTAGCCAAGGCCTTTGATACAATCCCACATTTGGGCATCACTGATGAATGATCACTGATCTCCCAGCTGAATAGCAACTCTAATGTTGTCAGTTGGGTCGCTAACTGGCTCACTGACAGATCACACTCAATCAAAGTTACCTCAACCAGCAGACCTGTCACCAGTGGGGTTCCACAGAGGTCAGTGATGGGTCCCCATTGTGTAGAATATACTTCTCAGAAGTTTAGGCCAAAATAGAGGGGCTGTGGATGACTAAGTTTGCTGATGACTGCAAATTAGGTCAATCACTGAATCCCCAAACAATGTCAATATACTTCAAGGACTTACACAAACTGATTGGTGTCAAAACCATGGACTTAAACTCAATGCTAAAAAACTTATTATCATCCCCTTCAGTAAAAACAATATCCCTGCAGACTATTATATAAATAATAACACCCCAAGTAACAACCCAGTAGTGAGAGATTTGGGTACACAAGTTGACTGGAGTCTAAACGTTGACCACCATGTGTCTACTGTGGTAAGGAAGGCATTCTGTGTTGCATACCTCATTAGCAAAGGCATTGCCTGAATAGTGAAAGAGGTCGTGACACCTCTGTACTCGACCTTCATCAGGCCAGTAATTGAGTGCCATGCTTCCTTTGGTATGTACCTTACCAGGCACTTGCAGCAACTTGAGAGACCTCAGAGATTTCTAACCAAGACAATTTAGGGTCTCCAACACATCTCATACATTGACAGACTGAAGTAACTGTCACTGTACTCAGTAGCATGCAGACTACTTAGAGGAGACTTGTGCCTGGCCTAACGGAAATGCTGCACATCCGCAAGTCAAATGGGACAGGGGTCACCCATTCCAGGGATCTTAACCAGGCCTATGACATAAATAGAACATGCTGGAGAGACAGATATTTATCTCAGATGTTGCCAGTCTTCTGGAATAGGTTACCAATTCACAGCAAACAAAACCCCTTTATGATCCTCTTTAAGCATAGCCTGGATGACTGGATGGAAAAAAGTAAATTCCAGCAGGGAATTTCACCTATGACCCTCCTAGATGTGGGCAGTCATTGCTAACTAAGATTTCGAGTTTAGGCAAGATCCTTTATATTGGGTTTCTCTAATATTATATTGGGTACACACGGCTAGGCATATAAAGACTTTCAGGTCAACCTGTATGTGACCTCTTCCCAAACCTATTGCTGTAAGTTCTTTAATAAGCTTAAATTAAAAATCACTGCCATGAACAATGTTGCTTTTATATGAAATTAGAATTTATTGCATTACTAAGAGGTTCAAATGTTTTAAGTTATCAACAGTTAAGAAGGGTCTTTCCTTGTTCTTTAGTTTAGCCTTGGGATAAATGGTATGCAGAAATCAATGCCTCTTAATAGGAGCTGAGTAAGGAAGAATAAGGTTCCTTCTGGGTGCCCATGATTTATTCCTCCCATTCGAATGTAGATCTACTGAATGGTAGGCAGAATGTGATTGTCTTATCTGGATTAACCATAATCCTTTTTCTGATGAGGGTTATCTCTCTGTGTCTTAATGTGAAAATATTAGTAATGTGGACCACTAGGTTATATACAGTTCATTTCTTCACAGAGGAGTGACTCTTCCCAAAAGAGCAGCCTTTCTGTGTAAACATCTGTCATGTGATAGAGTCCATGTGATGTTCATTATTAGATCACTTCTGTAGTAGCCTTAGCTCCTGCCTATGATATAACAGATGGTCAATTTCCAAAGCTGAAGACCGCCTTTCAGATGGCCAGACCTTTAGTAGATCAAGCAGAGCTGAAGAAAATCAGCAGTTTGGGTGGCAAGTCCTTCAGAGCTTTCCAGGCATTGAAGAGGACTCCTCTTGATAGGTTTTGAAGATCAGTCAATGGCTGTCTATATTTTGAGGGAATAGTTTCTGTTATTTCTTGTCAGGCAACTGATTCTGACTCTGAGGAAAATATTTCTTCTAATTTTTTCCATGGAAGAATTGGGAACAAAATGAGATTTCAGTTTCTTTTGAAAAACTATTGAGTTATTACAAGTGGAATGTGCTCAGTCTGCTGTTGTTCCTGCTGTTCTTCCAGCCTTGGAAACTGTTTTGACTACAGTCTGCAAGCCCCTAGGAATGCAAATAGATCATATACAGATCCTTAGTCTTACTAATATTAGTTTTCTAATCCAAGATCTGACCCCACAGTGATGCATTTGTCTAATTATTCTGCAGCTAAACATGTGGTAAATGCTAATCCCACCTGCTCAGACAAGGGTGAAACGTTTTTGATCAATCTGGGAAGGGTATTTCCCTCTGTTACTCTTATATTGGGATTCATAGTTAGTTTTTGCTTCTTTTGAAAATATGTGGAAAATTACTGCTACTTTTCACTCAGCTGATTCATCCTGTACAGCAGCAGCTGCTGGGTCTGTTATGAAAAGATTTGCATGGTTATGTTCTCAAAATTTGCCTGAAGATGTAAGAGCTGAAATTCTGAACTCTTTCCTTGATATAGAGCTTTTACCTGAACCACCTGCTGCTGAGGTTCTGCGGGGAAAAAAATGGTTTAACTCCCTCCAATGGATCTCTGGAAGTTTGCACTGCAACTTTCAATGGATGGAGCCTAAGCTTTTGGATAGACTCAAATTATGTCCTCGCATTTCAAAAAAATATCCATATCTTTGGAAACACAGGGGGTTGCTAAAGATGCGTAAATGGCAAATTCTTCACCATAAACAATTTTAACAGTGGTAACAGGTCTTAAACTGGATTGTATAAGTTACAGTAAACATAGTAACTGTTTAATTTTGCAGTATTTTGTAAACAACTTACAATATCTCATCAACCACTCCAAGCAGCATTTTGTTCATCCATTCATATGAGGCTAAGCAGTTTGGTCTGTCCTACTAGGTCGTTGAGATAGTTAGAAAAAAATGAAGTTTTATTACAATACAAATAAATACTATATAAACAATTATTAATATATATATATATACCTGCACTACTCAGAGTTCAAATATCAATAGTTATTTGTGTCATTATGTAGGGTTTAATATAAAATCTTTTACCTCTATGTATATAAGATAGGTTTGGAATGCGCAGTGGTTAGCGTTGTCGCCTCACAGTAAGAGGTTCTTCATTTCAGTTCTCAGCTGGGGTGCCTTCTGTGCAGAGTCTGCATGTTCTCCCAGGATTCACATATGGGTTTCCTATGTGTGCTCCAGTTTCCTCACACATTCCAAAGACATGCACCTAGAGCATTTATTCAAGGGCCTCTGCAGAAAATGTGGTCTGTCCCAGTCAGACTTTCCTGGTAAACAAATGTTAAATAAATTATTAATGCAAATATGAACAAGTAACATTTGATGCCAAGAGGCACCAGCAGGATTTAACTGCACAAACATCTGGAGGCATAACTTGGCTGTAATGTGTGAAGGAATTAGTTAGATCTTTTAGCCTTCCTTCTCCAAGTTTGTTAAACATTTCATCCATAACTCAGAATCCTTTTATGAAAATCAAAATAAACAGTCTCAGCAAACTTCTAGCAAACAGATGGTCAAAAAACAATTGTAAGGAGGTCATAAAAAGAAGAGAACCCGCCTTCCCACTCTGTCAAACCTTTAACTTTTCCTACAAATAGGTATTTCTTTTTTTCTCTTTGGCAACATACAATAGGTTCATAGGTAGGTACTAGGCTATCGGTCCTAGGGCCTATTCAAGCCCAGCCAAAAAGGTACCCTGGCTTTTGCCACCCAAGAAAATGATTTTCCTGTGCCACTGTCAAGCAGAGCCACAGAGGTGATCCCCTGGGTGAATTTCCTTTTTCCCATCCAATCATCAAGATTTTTCTTGAAGTGTGCTAATGAAGAGCTTTGTTTAATATAGATAGGTAGTTTATTCCAGTGTATGGGAAGTCACTGGGACAGAAATCTATCCCTCCGGCATGTTCTGTTTATTGTGATGACAAGGTTTAGGTCCCTAGAGCGTGTAGCTCGGAGGGATTGGGATTTCTTTAAGTGGAGTATGTCCAACAGCTCTGGGTTTGACATAGCTTTGTATGTTAGGCAGAGATCACCTCTGAGTAGGCGATATGTGACAGAGTAAAGCTGGAGTTTTTTGAGACAGTCTGTGTAGGGCATCTGTTTGAGGCTGGTAATCCTCTTTGTGAGGTATTTCTACGGCCTTTCCAGTTGTTGTAGATGTCTTGTGAGGTACATACCAAAAGGGGCATTGTACTCTATAATGGGTCTAATGAATGATGAGTAGAGGGGAAGAATGACCTCTTTTTTTCTGGATGAGCAACCTTTTGTGATGAGGTGTGCCATGTAGAAGGATTTCCTGACTTCTGTGGCAATGTGATTATCAGAGAAGAGACTACTGTCCACCTGTGTCCCAAGGTCTCTTATCACACTTTCGGTGTTAAGTATACTACCACCTATGTTGTAGTTCATGGGTACAAAGTTTTTACCAAATGGGATGACAATGCACTTTTTGGCATTGAGCTTGAGGCCATGGCTTTGACACCAGGCATCTGTCTCAGTGAGGCCCTTTTGTAGGATGTCCACATCGTTAGGAGTTTCGATTATGGCTCCTAGTTTGCAATCATCTGCGAACTTCATTAGCCAAAGACCTTCTGTGTTAGCCTGTACTTCAGAGAAGTAGATACCAAACAGGAGAGGACCCAGGACTGAACCCTGTGGTACTCCACTTGTCACTGGTCTGAAGTCGGATTTGGAGTCTGCTACTTTCACAGTGTGGGTTCTGTCAGTGAGCCAGTTGGCAACCCATCTTGTGACATAGGGATTTATACCTAGTTTAGCGAGTTTATCTATAATTCCAGAGTGGGGGACGGTGTTGAAAGCCTTGGCAAGATCTAGATAGGCTGTGTGAACCACCTTACCCTTGTCTGCGGCTTTGGTGACTGCTTCAAAGAAGTCTATCAGGCTTAGGAGACATGATCTGCCTTTTACAAACCTGAACTGGGTGGGATCCAGAGTTTGGAGATTACCAATGTCTTTGTTTATAAGTTCCATGATGATACATTCCATGGCCTTGCAGACCAGGCTCATCAAGCTAATGGGGCGGTAGTTCCATCTGCATGGATGTCATGAAGTTCACCACTTTTGTCTTAAGAAGCATGAAGTTGGCTTTGGAGAATTTTTTTACCATGGTTTCTTTAATGGAGGGTGGAGGCAGGATGTGGATATCTAGGGTAATTAGCTTATGGTCAGATCGGACCAATGAGGTGTTGACTTCAGGTGTGGAACACCGGTCACTCATATTGGTAATGACTAGATCTAGGATATTGTTGCCCCTGGTGGGGGTATGGATAAGTTAATCCAGGGCATTGGAGTTTATGAATTCCAGGAAGCATTGAGCGAAGGAGTTGGTACATGAGTAGTTTTCCCAATTAATGGTGGGGTAGTTGAAATCGCCCATTATTAGGGTGTTTGGTTAAACCCTAATATTTTCCAGTACATCAAGAAAAGAGGAGTGGGAATCCTGGGGCATGGTGGGTGATCTGTAGCAAGCTACAATTTGGATTGCAGTTTTGCCCAGAGTTAGTTGCACTTGGATAACCTCGGCTGCATTATGCTGAGCAACTAGCCTGGAGGTGTGGATATCCTTAATGAATATGGACACACCTCCAGCTTTGGTGTTCCGGCCCAGGTTACATGGCCGAAAAGTGTGGTTATGAGTTATAGCCTGGTAGTGCAGGGGTGCTCTCTGGAGCCTTGAACCAGGTCTCAGACACTGCACAGATATCAATGTTCTCCATTTTAAGGAGTGCCTCGAGTGAGTGCATTTTGAGATTTAAACTTCTAGCATTGAGTAGAATCACCCTCAGTTTTTGCTTTCCTGTTCCTGTTACAGTGGTGAATTTGTCATTTGAACCTTGCCTAAAAAAGGCACTATAGGGGCCGAAAAAACCTCAGCCAGTATCCAGAATCCCAGGGGTGACAGGTGCAAGCCATCTCTGACAAAGCATCATGGTCAGTCGACCATGTCATCCCAGGCAGACAGATACTGGATCCCTGTAGAATGGCACCAGAAGCTTAGCCAATTGTTGAAGTTGATCATTTTGTCCTTGTACTGCAGCATCATTCTGAGTGATGGCAGAATGCTACTCAGGGCTAGGGTCATACCTGCCTGGGCTACAAGATCAGAGAGCTCTTCCATGTCTATTTTCATGTAGTCCAGGGAGGTACGTCTCAGGTCGTTCACATCAACATGGACAATGACAGAGTCATATTTGTACTTGTTGTGGAGTGACCTGAGTGCGTGGGTTATATGGCAGATCCTGGCACCCGACAGGCAGCTGACAGTAACCTTCTCCTTGTTTAGCCTGGTGAGTGGGACATCAGTGTGCCTGACTATAGAGTTGCCTATTACTAGTGTGTTGGGTACGTTGTTTTGCCTTATTGGCTGTGGTTGAGTGGCACACTGAGTCTGTGGGCTATGTGTCATTTGGGTTGTGTTGGGGGGTGGAGGGTGCTTGCATTTCTGCTTTGGAGGTCTCTGTTGCTTGAGCAGATTATTATTGAGAGCCTCCGTGAATGTTTTTGTGTTTCTATGTGTGGATTTTGGTGGGGTAGATTTAGTGAGACTATGTGATGAGTCTGGTGTGGTGCAAGTGTTTACCTTTTCCTCTTGACTGTCAAGTTCAGTCTTGGTTGGAGAGAGCTTTACCTCCATCTCTCACAGGTTGTAGTGTTGGGTGGTAGGAAGAGAGGGTTGTCTGTGTACATGAGGCAATTTCTACATTGCCCCAAGATGCCCAGATTCATCAGATAGACAGGAAAGAACATTGGGAGCTGACCCTTGGACATGCCTGAATAAAAAAACTATTTTCCTCTAGATAAGTGAGGAAAGTGAGTACAAGAGCTGTTTTTCTCTAAGCAAGTGGGGAAAGTAAGTACCAAAACTGTTTTCCTCTAGGTAATGAGGAAGGTTGAGTGCTGTAGTAATTAGTAGGTTATTTACTGCTTATAAGTTATGAACAAGTGCTGATCACAAATAAGCAAATTCAAGTGCTAAAAGTAAGAATCTGTATCTGGACTAAACTAGTTACAGGAAAGGGGGGAAACAAGTGCAAATGTGGGCTTTTAAATCAGGCAGTTAAGAAAGATGGAAAACCTGCCCAAACGGCCAATAACTACAATTTCTGGGTCAGAACAACTCCTTATGTGGTAGATAGGTTACAACTTACCACTGATAAGCTAGAAGGCTTCCCTCTAACTCACAAAGCTTAAAAAACTCTGATAATAGCCCATCAGGGGTACAGATGACATTGCGAGCTCCTACCATCTTTTCAGAGGAGTCCTCCTCATCCACCTGATCAAACTACTTTTTTCCTCCTCCTATAAGTCAGCATGTGTTGATTCAAAGATTAATAAAACCTGATCCTGTTTCCTTGATAGGGAAAGATTTTATTCAAGAATGACTCTCATAAAAAAAAAAAAAAAACCTTAATGGAGATCAGTCCTAGATGTCTCCCTTCTCATTTATTTTGTGAAAGTCCCGAAGTCCAATATGCTACTCATTCACATTCTGTTATCTCATATTCCTCCTTTTAGTTTTTTTTTTGGTAATTGTCGTAAGGGTATTCATGCCTATCTCCAGCAATAGCTTATTGCAGATTGCAAGGTATTCAAAAGTTTACTTATATAAATGACTTCCTAATCTTTGCAGATTTTTTTTAAGTGTCAGAAATATCTCACTTGGATAACAAATTTCCCTTATACACTGCATTTCAAGGAGAACATTCAAAAGTCTTCCCTAAATTTTTCCCACAGGATTGTATTCTTGGGTGTCTTATAGGGGTCTACTTTAAAAGACCGAACCAACGATTCCCCGACACGTGGAAAACGAAGACCAAACGACCGACAGGTAAGTTTATCGAAAGGGTGATTTGCCGACAGCGGAAAGACCGACAAGGGTAATGTGTGATCGCGACTCGGTAAGTGTGCGACAGTGACGGAGTTAGGAGCGGTCAGGTAAGTGTGCGATATTGTGGGATTTTGGGTTAGGCTGTGGGAAAGGTGAGTGTGTGTTAGTGTCGGAGTTAGGGTTCAGGTAAGGTAAGTGTGTGATAGTGAGGGACTGTAGTTTAGGGATGGGTTAAGTTAGTTAGGTTTAGAGTGCAGGTAGGGTGTGTGTGCGATATTGACGGGCTTTATGTTATTGGGTGGGTTAAGTGTGTTAGGGTTAGGGTGCAGGTAGGTGAAGTGTGCGATAGTGTCGGACCTTGGGGTTAGGGGTGGGTTAAGTGAGTTAGGGTTAGGGTGCAGGTAGGGTGAGTGTGCGATAGTGTCGGACCTTAGGGTTAGGGTTTGGGTTAGGGCTAGTGGCTATGGTATGTAGTGTAATGTGTTGTTTACGTTCGGTGTGTCGGTGTAATGGTGTTCGGTGTTTTGCGTTGTCGGTTTTGTGTGTTGTCGGTTATCTGGTCTCGGTGATTTGTGTGTCGGTGAACTGGCGTGTCGGTCTTTCAAAGTAGACCCATCTTATAGATACTTTTGTTTAAAGAGCTTTTCTTCCACTGCAAAATGTAGATCTATAGCTAGATATTTTCCTGAGTTTTTTCACTCATTTCAGGACTTCAAGATAGTACAATTCATGGTGTCCATGATTCTTCTGGCCAGGCTACTCATAAAAAAGATTCAGTGGTATGTAAAATCTGTGTACTGCTGACATCAATACCCCCTGAATTTCAAATTCCAGTTTTGGGATTTGTGAAAAAGGAACTGCTTTGGTGCAAGACCATATTTGTCTGAATACTGGTCTCCCTTTCTCTCTTCCAGCTCCAGTAGTCTGCAACAAAAGATTACTGAGGCTGTGCTAGGGGTCTGTATCTTTGTGGGTAAAAGTGCAGGGTCTTAGGAACAAAACAATTAGAACAAAACACACAAACATTAATAAAATTTTGGCAGTTCGAAATGCACTCAACTGTCTCAATGATTTGTGGTCCCCAGGATCACTACAAGTGATTACAGATGACATCACAAGTGGTGTAGTACATAAACAAACAGGGTTGGGGAAGGGAGTTCAATTGCTGCTTGGTTTTTTATCCACTTATGGTTCGATTTCTGTTCCTGCTTGATGCAGATATGCTTCTGCAAGCCTAAGCAGGGGAAGTCATCTTAGATTTATTTTCCTCGTGTTTCAAAACTTTCACTACATTTGGGTCTTGTGAGGTCAGCAGATGTGTTGAGTCCCACAACTGCAGATCTATACATGTAATCAGTTTCAAGGAGGCCCATGCCTCCTTTGGAACAAGGAATATATAATCTTGGTATGCACTGTTTTTTATAAATCTTTTGGTGAGCATGAAGCATCCTTCTTGTTTTCCTGTCAAATCTATCCGACATATTTTGGGGCCAATCAGGTACTCCAAAACTGTAAGTTAGGACAGGTAGAGCAAATTGGTTCATAGCTTAGATTTTGTTCCTAGATGTCAACACTGTTTTCAGGATTAATTTAAGTCTTCTAAAATGCTCCTTACTAAGCTGTATTTGTATTTGTTCATGTTTTATTGTTGATCCTTCATCAATTCCCAAATATTTATACACTTCCTCTTGCTCAAGTTTTATATCACATTCTTGTCCCAAACTGATGTTTTTTCTGGTGTTGCAGTTTTCCTGCTTTAAAGGTTGTTTTTGCACATTTATCAAGACCAGATGACATTCTTATATCATCTGCAGTTTTGCTTTCAATTCCTCATCTGATGAGCTATACAGTTTCAAATCATTGACAAAGAGAAGACTAGAAATCTTTACACTCTGTTGTTTTCTAGGAGTCAAATTATAGCCGTAGCCTAAGCTGTCAAGTAGACAGCTTAATGGGTTAAGGGCAAGGCAGAATAGCAGCGGTGACATTCACCCTAGAATATCCCCCTTTGAATTTTTACCCCTGAATAATAATTTGTCCTTTGTCAAGGCTTAATTGCAAAGTGGTCTGCCACTGTTTCATGGTCACTGTAATGTAATCAATCAGTGTAGGGTGTATCTTATACATTTTTAAACACTCTTTTATCCATGAATGTGGGATACTATCAAATGCTTTTTTGTAATCAATCCATGCCATACTTAAATTCTTCCCCTTTTTACAGTTCTCCACTATCACTTTATTTAACAGCAAATGATCCTTTGTTCCATATGACTTTCTTTTATTGCCCTTTTGTTCTATTGTCATAATTGAATATTCTTCTAAATGTCTATAGACTCTGCATCAATTCCAGTGTATAGTTTATACGTCATCAGAAGGCAAGTTATTGGTCTATAAGTTTTAGGGTAGCTAGCAGGTTTACTCTTAAGTAGGAGCATTGTTTTTCCTGTTGTTAGCTGGGTTGGTATCTGTTTGGAGTGTGCATATGAATAGTTCTTACTCACGACTAAATCTTCATGCAAAGATGTTAATACTTTTAACCAGAAATTAGGTACTGCATCTGGGCCTGGGCTTTTCCAATTTGAGGCTTTTCTTAACTTTGTTTCAGTCCCACTGACTGTTACTTCATCCCATTTCATATCCTGTACTCTAAAATTCTTATTCTTTCTTTTACTTCTTCTATCCATTTGGCAGCTTTGTTTTGCTCCACAGAATCTTCATAGATACTTCTCCAAAATGTATATATTTCTTTTTTTGGTGGCCTTTCAATCCCTTTTACCTTGTTTCCCAATTCTCTCTAAAACTTTTTGGGGTCATCAGTAAATGGCTTACTTTTCCCCTTATATATATCTGCGCATCTTCTAAGCTTTTCCACCTGTGCTGATGTTTTTAGTTTATTTGCAACAGTGCATGATAAATCCTGATCTGTTCTAATACTGCACATTGCTGTTATAACGTCTATCTTTCTAAGTATTTTTGTTGATCTGTTCCCTCTTCTATACTCTTCTAACAGTGACACTTTTTGCCTTAGTTGCTTTATCGTTTTCTCTATTCGATACTTCCATGATAGTATTCAATTTCTCCCCTTTCTCTCCCTCACTACCCTGCGTTTTTGTGATAGAACTATCAGTTATTAATTTAGCTGCACAGTGATATATCCTGTTTACTTCTGTTATATCGTATGGATCTCTATGGACATTCCTAATTATTGTGTTCATTTGTTTTATCAAACTTCTGACATTTTGGATTTCTGCAATCTATTTCTTTCATTGATCTTAATATGTCTATCTGTCTCTATTAAGTCAGGCAACTCTTCTCTTAGCTGGTTTATTTCGAAACTGAGGGCACTTTTTATGTTTTTCATTTCCTGCAGAAATTCTATAGAAAGTTCCGTTGCATCTTCCTGTAGCACATTCCCTTCAATTTCATCCTGTGCCATCCGTTGCTCTGTCATATGAGAACTCACTGTCCTATCACTCCTCAACATTACCTGTGACAGAGTTTCCACAGTTTCCTGTTCCTTCCCTTGCCACCCAGCTTCAAGAAAACATTTATACTGATTTCCTGTGGAAGGCTCCAAAATATCTTCATATGGCATGTGATTGGTTGCTTCCCATTCCACTGGTTTCCCCCTAATTTGGAGTTCCATTGCTCTGTCCTGTTGTGGTGCTTTCTGAAATAGATTTTCTTCACTGAATCCTTGACTTCGCATGTACTCCATAACCTCAGTTTCTATTTCTTTAACCTCTTCATTACTGATCTCCTTTTCTACTTTTCATCTTTGTTTTCTTATTTTTTGTATTGTAAAGTTTTCCATGTCTGGATTCCTTTGCTTGTATTTCTCTTCATATATCTTTGGTGATGCTCCTTTTGCATTGATTAGTTTTGCTTTCTCCTTTGCATAGATATTACACCATATTAAATCTCTTAATTTCCCATGTCCATATGTCTTTTTCAGATGTCTCCTGATCTTCCTGTTTCTCCTTACTTTGGGAACTCATTCCATCATGCTGTGATGTACCCTGTGTTAGACCTTCTACATCAAATCCTTCACTTTGCAGGCACTCAATAACTTCAACTTCTATTTTTTTTTAACTTCTACTTTACTAATCTGCTTTTTTACATTCCCTCTTTGTGATATTATTTTTTATTTTGAAATGTTACATGTCTGGATGCCTTTGCCTATATTTCTCTTTGGATATCTTTGGGGCTGCCTTCTTTATGTTGATTAATTTGGCTTTCAGATTTGCATAAACATTGCACCTGATCAAGTCTCTATTTCTTTCCCATGTCCAGATTTTTTTAATACTTTTCAATAATATCTAGGTTTTGTTTTTATATTTTTGCACTTCCTCTGATGTTTCTTTTCACAAACAGATCAAAGTTTCTTGGTGTATATACTGCTTTTCACGAATCTGTTGTATTAAGGAACACAATTTTTTATTTGAAGCTTCTGACAGTTTTTTTTTCCTGGAAGCATTTTTCTTTCCTAATTTCTCTCTTAATCATTTTCTATATCTTGTGTCTAGAAATTCTGTGCTTTTTCAATAATAGTAACAATACATAATTTCTTTCTTATCCTCAACAGTCCACTCTATCATCCTTATGGCTCTTCTTTGGCCTATCAGTTTTTGTGATTTTTATGGACTGCTACTTCCTTCTACAACAGGGTGGCCATCCTCCCCCTGGGCCTGGCCCCATTGTAGAAATGCTTCTGTATTTTGAGGATTCTATACTGTCATTTTTTTTCCAGTCCTGGCACTAGTGCACCAGAATTGGGTACTCTTTTATCCTGAGTCTTGTGCATCCAGCTATCTTTTTTAATTTTTGAACTACTTCTGTCCATGATATGTGCTTTATAAATATAAATAAGCAGAATGCTTCAGTGGTCCTGAGATATGGAAAAAATAGCCGATGAATCTAATAAGAACAAAACAAATTTATTGAGCCACAGAACAAAAAAATCAAGCGCTTTCATCTCCTCAGTTAGGAAACTTTATCAAGATACAGCATGCCCAAAAAGCAACACCTTTATATCATAGAACTAATTAGTCAAAGAAATGTAAACCAATCACATTCATTACTGCTTAGGGTTCGAAATGCACATAGTACATTATTTAAAGGTGTATTAACCAAACAGTCACATTTAAAATATAATGCTTGCATTAAGCTCATACTGCTATATTATGTTGACTTAACATTAACAATCTTGTATTTATACCAGATAACTATACATATTTAAAACATTAAAAATATAAATATTCATTATATTACATTTAATCCAAGGTTAAAATGCATAAAGTTAATGTGTATAATACATGATATATATTTGTACAAATGAGGGTCAGAATGCACATAAAATAAAATAAATATACGATATGGAATATGACATATTAAATATGAAATACGTACTATGTGAAACATAACCCTGTTCACAAAACATGCTATAAAACTGATATATAAAATGACATTTTAAAACCACATATAAAAGCATAAGTATAATACAGTAACCATACATATAAAAGCTTTAAAAGAAAGCAATTAAGACTTTTTACATCTGCTTATGCTATAAATAAGAATGATGTGTAAACAGTATGCACTAATAAAAAATAAATAGTAAATAAAATACTTATTCTCACATTGTAAGGTTCACTAAATATAAACAGGCTATGTATCCATGGCTTTCGGTTTCAAAAAGCAAGTGATTGAAATAGAATCATTCAGGCCTGGCCATTGAGTGGCATTCATTCTCAATTGCCATAGGGTTTCATTCCATTCTAAATATAGTGGCCATGGTCCTCCTCTTGGATGAGGTTCCATTGGTTCTATCACAGTAAATTTAAAACCAGGACCAGGCCTTTCGTTACAGTGTCTTGCCAAGGTATTAGTGTCTTTCCTTAGTTTAATGTCTCTCAAATGTTCAGAAATGCGATTTTTCACTTTCCTTTCTGTTTTTCCAATATAAAAACAGGAACAATCACAACAGAAAGCATAGTAAACAACTTTTTCTGTATGGCAAAAACACTTTTTCTTTAAAACTGCTCTAATGCCATTAATATTGAATTTATTGCCTTCCATTATATATTGGCAATAGTTACAAGCACCACACTTTATCATACCACCAACAGTTTGGGCATGGGTGTTTTTCTCAAAAATATGTTTCGGGGACTGGCCTTTTCTATACACTACAATAGGTCTTTCACTTATACATTGTCTAACCTCAGTACATGAGGATAGAATAATCCAATTATTCTCCAAGATTCTCAAGATATCTTTACTTGCTAAATTGTAAGTGGTGATAAAGGCAGATCTATAATTAACATCTGTTGATGCTGGTTTGTTTAATAACATAATGTTATTGTTGTTTGACGTTTCATTACAATTGGTATAATTTCCAGTATCAATAATCAAATCATTGATATATTGTGTGACATCAACTTTTAAAATAGCTTGGAAAAGGCCCTTTTCTCTTTTATTAATCCCTTATAGCATAAAGTTATTCACCAAATCAATTGGGTATTCCCTTTTTAAAAACATGTTTTTCAAAACATCAAACTCATTAAGGAAAGTGTCAAAGCAAGATACCATCCAGGCCGGTCTCACAAATTGACCCTTAACTACTGCTCTTTTTTGTTTATAGGGGTGTGCACTGTCAAAATGCAAGAAACTGTTGGAATAAGTTTATTTTCGATGGATTTTTGACACAAATTTCTTCAAATCACTGTCCTTTACCAATTTAACATCTAAATATGAAATTTCATCTGTACCAACAGTATAAATGAACTTCAAAAATGATGTTGTGTTATTAATGTAAGCTATAAATTCATTGATGAAATCTCTTGGACCATCCCAAAAAATAAAAATATCATTCAGGAATCTTACATACATTTTACAATAACCATAAAAGTGGGATTCAAAGACAAATTTCTTCTCCCACTGCAACATGACCATATTTGCATATCGGCCCCCGCATGGGGATCCCATTGTGACTCCTACTATTTGAATGAAAAATTCATTGTTGAAAAATATACAATTGTTTTTAAAACTTATTCAAATAGCTGTTCACATATGTTGATTCTGGGCTGTGGTATCTTTTTTTTCAAATAAATAGTCACATACCCACTCAATTCCGATATCATGAGGTATAGAAGTGTAGAGATCTTTCACATCAATGGTTACAAATAGGCCAGTCTCACTATATACAAGGTTATTGATTCTCTGTAAGAAATCCCAAGAGTCCCTGCAAATATTCATTTCTTCTGCCACATAACTTTTCAGGTTGATGTCTAAATATCTAGCTATGGGGTATGTGATAGAGCCATGTCCGTTAACAATAGAGAGCATTGGTGGATCAGACATATTTTTATGCATTTTGGGTAACCCAAATATACATTTTTTAACAATCTGAAGAAATTGTTGTTCCTAAATATATGCTGTGAATAATTTACTTACTAATATTGTTGAATCAATATTATTCCAGTCCGTTTCTGGTAAATTTAAGTCCCCAGCTAATGTTATTCTTCCCTCCTGTGTTTCATGCAAGAAATGTATGAATTCCTTTAGGCCATCTGTACTTGACTTTGGGCTATACATGCCATCACTTGTATGTTCCTGGGTTATTTATTTATTTATTTTTTCTTTGCAGTTTGTTAACTGGGAAACTCCATTGGGCCATTGTGAGCCCTTTTTCAAGTGAGGCCCGGGGAGAAAGCTCCATGTGCATACATATACATGAAGTCCCATTTTTTCCCAACTTAGAGTACCTTCTTTATCCTTTTCAGCATTGCTAGCTCCTTGCACTTCAGGGTGACCTTTCCCTAATAAACGATTAAGCCTCATGTGTGCACTAGCTGTTGTGAAGTCGAATTTGCTTTGCATGCATAACAGTTTTTCCTTTAGAATTGTGCATGCCGTTTTCCTTTCAGCATTATAAATATGCAAGAAAGTTGCATCTAACCTACTCAGTCTGTACGTAACATATTATTCTGTACACTGAACTGCACTGATGTTTGCTCATCTATATATACCCAGTATTTGCTTCCACACTTGGATGTGACAGGATGGTATAATATGATACATTTTCATGCAAAACTACTCTCACATCACAGTTATGTCCAGAATAAAAGAGATGTTATCAGTATGTTTCCAGATGATTTGTGCACATATTTACAAAGACGTACATCTAGAGTGTTCCTCCCTGGGCCTCCACTGAAAATTGACTTGTTCCAAGCCGGACTTTCCCAGTAAACAAATGTTAAATAAAAATAAATAAATAATAAATATTTCATTATATAGGTGTTCTCTGCTTTTTCTGCTTAGTATGGGTCTATTGCTATGTTCTGTTTGAATCACAAAAGCTTACTGCAATCAGAAACCTTACAGATTATGGTTTTCAGATTGCATAATCCTTTAAGAATCTTCCCTATGGCACTGGGTTTGCAGAAATCTGTTCTGTAGTCATTTTCCTTGGTATTGATAGTAAGTTCCAGAGAAGTAGATATTAAGACTTGGGTACACTTCTGTAAACTGGAGAATTAAACGGTTCCAAAAATGTACATAACATAAATTTGTCAGGCCATAAGTTTTTAAACCTTAATAACGATAAACTATATGATGACTATCAGTTTTGATTAAGGAAAACAGCCAGTACCTAGCTGCCCTCATAGATTCATAGGTAAGTACTAGGCTAGCTGCCTTTATAGGTTTATTGGTAAGTACTAGGCAAGCTGCCCTTACAGATTCATAGGTAAGTACTGGGCTAGCTGCCCTTATAGGTTCATAGGTAAGTACTAGGATAGCTGCCCTTATAGGTTCATAGGTAAGTACTAGGCTAGGTGCTCTTGTATGTTCATAGATAAGTACTAGACTAGCTGCTCTTTTTGGTTCATAGATAAGTACTAGGCTAGCTGCCCTCATAGATTCATAGGTAAGTACTAGGGTAGCTGCCCTTAGAGGTTTATAAGTACTAGGCTAACTGCCTTTATAGGTTCATTGGAAAGTACTAGGCAAGCTGCCCTTACAGATTCATAGGTAAGTACTGGGCTAGCTGCCCTTATAGGTTCATAGGTAAGTACTAGGATAGCTTCCCTTATAGGTTCATAGGTAAGTACTAGGCTAGGTGCTCTTGTATGTTCATAGATAAGTACTAGACTAGCTGCTCTTTTAGCTTCATAAGTAAGTACTAGGCTAGCTGCCCTCATAGATTCATAGGTAAGTACTAGGATAGCTGCCCTTATAGGTTCATAGGTAAGTACTAGGCTAGGTGCTCTTGTATGTTCATAGATAAGTACTAGACTAGCTGCTCTTTTAGGTTCATAGGTAAGTACTAGAGTAGCTGCCCTTAGATTTTTATAAGTAAGTACTAGGCTAGCTACCCTCATAGATTCCTAGGTAAGTACTAGTGTAGCTGCCCTTAGATGTTTGTAAGTAAGTAGTAGTCTAGCTGCCCTCATAGATTCATAGGTAAGTACTAGTGTAGCTGCCCTTAGAGGTTTATAAGTAAGTAGTAGGCTAGCTGCCCTCATAGATTCATAGGTAAGTACTAGTGTAGCTGCCCTTAGAGGTTTATAATTAAGTAGTAGGCTAGCTGCCCTCATAGATTCATAGGTAAGTACTATGGTAGCTGCCCTTAGAGGATTATAAGTAAGTAGTAGGGTAGCTGCCCTCATAGATTCATAGGTAAGTACTAGTGTAGCTGCCCTTAGAGGTTTATAAGTAAGTAGTAGGCTAGCTGCCCTCATAGATTCATAGGTAAGTACTAGGGTGGCTGCCCTTAGAGGTTTATAAGTAAGTAGTAGGCTAGCTGCACTCATAGATTCATAGGTAAGTACTAGTGTAGCTGCCCTTAGAGGTTTATAAGTAAGTACTAGACTAGCTGCCCTCATAGATTCATAGGTAAGTACTAGGGTAGCTGCCCTTAGAGGTTTATAAGTAAGTACTAGGCTAGCTGCCTTTATAGCCATTTTGAAACTAGCCAGTTTCCTTTTTGTGCTTGAACTAACCTTTCCCGTTTGGTTAGAGGTTGGGCTTATCCATCCTATGGACTATAATTATATATTACTCTTCATGATAATAACTGGGATTGTACTGGAGATAATTTGAGGGGACCCATGGATGGGATAATGCATGTAGGAGCTGCCTCTGTCCATTAATAGTACAGAAGGAAGTCCTGGAGTACATTTTCTGTTTCCCCATCCATTGATCTAAGTTGCACTTGAATATGGACAGGGATGAACTTTGTTTTATGTGGATGATGTCTATTCCAAAGCAGTGGTGATGTCTGCAAGATATACTTGTCCCTCCAAGCTATTCTGTTGATGATCCAGAAGAGGTTTGGATCCCTAGTCTGAGTATTTCTAATGTCATTTGACTTGCTGATGTGCAGTAAATCCATAAGTAATGGATCAGAGAATGCCTTGTATGCCAGACACGGGTCACCTCTTAGCAGTCAGTAGAATAGAGATTATAGTGACAGAGCTTTGAGTCGATCCATGTAGGACATGTTGTTTAGGCCTTGTATCCTTTCAGTAAGGTATCTCTGTGGGTGTTCCAGTTGTAACTATTTTTATTCAGTAGTCTTATAGAATCGTAGAAAAATACAGGGCAACTGAGCCATGTGGCCATACACCATTTGCCAGTATTACAGCCTTATAATTTAACTCCTTTTTAAAGGTAGATAATATACACCACTACTTGATCTGGAGTGGCAGCCTGTTCCAGTGAAGAGGTAGTCACTGCACAATGAGTACCTCTCTGTGTTTCTCCCCAGTAATTCATTTATTTGCTGAAGCAGGTTCAGATCACTTGTCCTAGTGTTTGCTGTACTGTTTGATTTGTAGAGATATGAGAGTTCACAGACTGGCATATCACTAATGGCCATAAAAGCAAGACACTTATTTATTTATTTATTGATTTTATTTATTTATTTATCAATCTATTTATTTATTTATTTATTGACATTTGGTTACTGGGAAATTCCGACTTAGTAGGAGCCCATTTTCTTAGGAGGCCTAAGGAAAAAAGCTCCAAAGCATTATAAAACATTTTAAGAATAATAATAATTTTACAGTCTTTAAAAATAATACAAAAAAATAACTATTTAAATAATTCTACCAAATTAGACATAATATGAAATCATTAGTTAACAATAAATACAAATAATATGGCAATAATTTAATATTTTAGAAAAATTTTAGCCAGCTAACAGAGAAATTAAAGGTAAGTTAGAATAATACAAATTGAAGTAAGGAAAAAGTGAGAGAAAAGCAGTCTTGTGGTATATTCAGAGAGAAAGTCAGGGCAGAGAAATTGATAAAAGCAAGGAAGTGAGTAAAGAAGTGAGAGTAAGGAGATGTGAGGTAGGAATACGTATTTGTTCACATTTTAAGGATATAGTTTATCCTCGAGCTGAGCAAGAACAGAGCCCGCCTTTGGTTAGGAAGTCGTTAAGAATGATCTTGCAAGATAGAAGAGATAAGGAGTTCCAGGCCTTACAACACGGTACAAGTACAGACAATTCCCAAGATATTTAACGTTTGTGGACAAACAGGAGTTTCAGGCCTTACAACATGGTACAAGTACAGACAATTCCCAAGATATTTAACGTTTGTGGACAAATAGGAGCTTCAGGCCTTACAACACGGTACAAGTACAGACAATTCCCAAGATATTTAACATGTTTGTGGACAAACAGGAGTTCCAGGCCTTACAACATGGTACAGGTACAGACAATTCCCAAGATATTTAACGTTTGTGGACAAACAGGAGCTTCAGGCCTTACAACACGGTACAAGTACAGACAATTCCCAAGATATTTAACATGTTTGTGGACAAACAGGAGTTCCAGGCCTTACAACATGGTACAGGTACAGACAATTCCCAAGATATTTAACGTTTGTGGACAAACAGGAGCTTCAGGCCTTACAACACGGTACAAGTACAGACAGTTCCCAAGATATTTAACATGTTTGTGGACAAACAGGAGTTTCAGGCCTTACAACATGGTACAAGTACAGACAATTCCCAAGATATTTAACGTTTGTGGACAAACAGGAGTTCCAGGCCTTACAACATGGTACAAGTACAGACAATTCCCAAGATATTTAACGTTTGTGGACAAACAGGAGTTCCAGGCCTTACAACATGGTACAAGTACAGACAATTCCCAAGATATTTAACATGTTTGTGGACAAACAGGAGTTCCAGGCCTTACAACATGGTACAAGTACAGACAATTCCCAAGATATTTAACGTTTGTGGACAAACAGGAGTTCCAGGCCTTACAACATGGTACAAGTACAGACAATTCCCAAGATATTTAACGTTTGTGGACAAACAGGAGTTTCAGGCCTTACAACATGGTACAAGTACAGACAATTCCCAAGATATTTAACGTTTGTGGACAAACAGGAGCTTCAGGCCTTACAACATGGTACAAGTACAGACAATTCCCAAGATATTTAACGTTTGTGGACAAACAGGAGTTCCAGGCCTTACAACATGGTACAAGTACAGACAATTCCCAAGATATTTAACGTTTGTGGACAAACAGGAGATCCAGGCCTTACAACATGGTACAAGTACAGACGATTCCCAAGATATTTAATGTTTGTGGACAAACAGGAGTTCCAGGCCTTACAACATGGTACAAGTACAGACAATTCCCAAGATATTTAACGTTTGTGGACAAACAGGAGCTTCAGGCCTTACAACATGGTACAAGTACAGACGATTCCCAAGATATTTAATGTTTGTGGACAAACAGGAGTTCCAGGCCTTACAACATGGTACAAGTACAGACAATTCCCAAGATATTTAACGTTTGTGGACAAACAGGAGTTCCAGGCCTTACAACATGGTACAAGTACAGACAATTCCCAAGATATTTAACGTTTGTGGACAAACAGGAGTTCCAGGCCTTACAACATGGTACAAGTACAGACAATTCCCAAGATATTTAACGTTTGTGGACAAACAGGAGTTCCAGGCCTTACAACATGGTACAAGTACAGACAATTCCCAAGATATTTAACATGTTTGTGGACAAACAGGAGTTCCAGGCCTTACAACATGGTACAAGTACAGACAATTCCCAAGATATTTAAGATGTTTGTGGACAAACAGGAGTTCCAGGCCTTACAACATGGTACAAGTACAGACAATTCCCAAGATATTTAACGTTTGTGGACAAACAGGAGTTCCAGGCCTTACAACATGGTACAAGTACAGACAATTCCCAAGATATTTAACGTTTGTGGACAAACAGGAGCTTCAGGCCTTACAACATGGTACAAGTACAGACAATTCCCAAGATATTTAACATTTGCGGACAAACAGGAGCTTCAGGCCTTACAACACGGTACAAGTACAGACAATTCCCAAGATATTTAACGTTTGTGGACAAACAGGAGTTCCAGGCTTTACAACATGGTACAAGTACAGACAATTCCCAAGATATTTAACGTTTGTGGACAAACAGGAGTTCTAGGCCTTACAACACGGTACAAGTACAGACAATTCCCAAGATATTTAACGTTTGTGGACAAACAGGAGTTCCAGGCCTTACAACATGGTACAAGTACAGACAATTCCCAAGATATTTAACGTTTGTGGACAAACAGGAGTTCCAGGCCTTACAACATGGTACAAGTACAGACAATTCCCAAGATATTTAACGTTTGTGGACAAACAGGAGTTCCAGGCCTTACAACATGGTACAAGTACAGACAATTCCCAAGATATTTAACGTTTGTGGACAAACAGGAGTTCCAGGCCTTACAACATGGTACAAGTACAGACAATTCCCAAGATATTTAACATGTTTGTGGACAAACAGGAGTTCCAGGCCTTACAACACGGTACAAGTACAGACAATTCCCAAGATATTTAACGTTTGTGGACAAACAGGAGCTTCAGGCCTTACAACATGGTACAACTACAGACAATTCCCAAGATATTTAACATGTTTGTGGACAAACAGGAGTTCCAGGCCTTACAACATGGTACAAGTACAGACAATTCCCAAGATATTTAACGTTTGTGGACAAACAGGAGATCCAGGCCTTACAACATGGTACAAGTACAGACGATTCCCAAGATATTTAATGTTTGTGGACAAACAGGAGTTCCAGGCCTTACAACACGGTACAAGTACAGACAATTCCCAAGATATTTAACGTTTGTGGACAAACAGGAGTTCCAGGCCTTACAACACGGTACAAGTACAGACAATTCCCAAGATATTTAACGTTTGTGGACAAACAGGAGCTTCAGGCCTTACAACACGGTACAAGTACAGACAGTTCCCAAGATATTTAACGTTTGTGGACAAACAGGAGTTCCAGGCCTTACAACATGGTACAAGTACAGACGATTCCCAAGATATTTAACATTTGTGGACAAACAGGAGCTTCAGGCCTTACAACATGGTACAACTACAGACAATTCCCAAGATATTTAACATGTTTGTGGACAAACAGGAGTTCCAGGCCTTACAACATGGTACAAGTACAGACAATTCCCAAGATATTTAACGTTTGTGGACAAACAGGAGTTTCAGGCCTTACAACATGGTACAAGTACAGACAATTCCCAAGATATTTAACGTTTGTGGACAAACAGGAGTTCCAGGCCTTACAACATGGTACAAGTACAGACAATTCCCAAGATATTTAACGTTTGTGGACAAACAGGAGTTCCAGGCCTTACAACATGGTACAAGTACAGACAATTCCCAAGATATTTAACGTTTGTGGACAAACAGGAGTTCCAGGCTTTACAACATGGTACAAGTACAGACAATTCCCAAGATATTTAACGTTTGCGGACAAACAGGAGCTTCAGGCCTTACAACACGGTACAAGTACAGACAATTCCCAAGATATTTAACGTTTGTGGACAAACAGGAGTTCCAGGCCTTACAACACGGTACAAGTACAGACAATTCCCAAGATATTTAACGTTTGTGGACAAACAGGAGTTCCAGGCCTTACAACATGGTACAGGTACAGACGATTCCCAAGATATTTAATGTTTGTGGACAAACAGGAGTTTCAGGCCTTACAACACGGTACAAGTACAGACAATTCCCAAGATATTTAATGTTTGTGGACAAACAGGAGTTCCAGGCCTTACAACACGGTACAAGTACAGACAATTCCCAAGATATTTAACGTTTGTGGACAAACAGGAGTTCCAGGCCTTACAACATGGTACAAGTACAGACAATTCCCAAGATATTTAACGTTTGTGGACAAACAGGAGTTCCAGGCCTTACAACACGGTACAAGTACAGACAATTCCCAAGATATTTAACATGTTTGTGGACAAACAGGAGTTCCAGGCCTTACAACATGGTACAAGTACAGACAATTCCCAAGATATTTAACGTTTGTGGAC
Source organism: Protopterus annectens (assembly GCF_019279795.1). Classification (NCBI taxonomy): domain Eukaryota; kingdom Metazoa; phylum Chordata; order Ceratodontiformes; family Protopteridae; genus Protopterus; species Protopterus annectens. Next base: position 354,710,585 of record NC_056743.1, on the reverse strand, counting down.
AAACAGGAGCTTCAGGCCTTACAACATGGTACAACTACAGACAATTCCCAAGATATTTAACATGTTTGTGGACAAACAGGAGTTCCAGGCCTTACAACATGGTACAAGTACAGACAATTCCCAAGATATTTAACGTTTGTGGACAAACAGGAGATCCAGGCCTTACAACATGGTACAAGTACAGACAATTCCCAAGATATTTAATGTTTGTGGACAAACAGGAGTTCCAGGCCTTACAACATGGTACAAGTACAGACAATTCCCAAGATATTTAACGTTTGTGGACAAACAGGAGTTCCAGGCCTTACAACATGGTACAAGTACAGACAATTCCCAAGATATTTAACGTTTGTGGACAAACAGGAGTTCCAGGCCTTACAACACGGTACAAGTACAGACAATTCCCAAGATATTTAACGTTTGTGGACAAACAGGAGTTCCAGGCCTTACAACATGGTACAAGTACAGACAATTCCCAAGATATTTAACATTTGTGGACAAACAGGAGCTTCAGGCCTTACAACATGGTACAACTACAGACAATTCCCAAGATATTTAACATGTTTGTGGACAAACAGGAGTTCCAGGCCTTACAACATGGTACAAGTACAGACAATTCCCAAGATATTTAACGTTTGTGGACAAACAGGAGTTTCAGGCCTTACAACATGGTACAAGTACAGACAATTCCCAAGATATTTAACGTTTGTGGACAAACAGGAGTTCCAGGCCTTACAACATGGTACAAGTACAGACAATTCCCAAGATATTTAACATGTTTGTGGACAAACAGGAGATCCAGGCCTTACAACACGGTACAAGTACAGACAATTCCCAAGATATTTAACGTTTGTGGACAAACATGAGTTCCAGACCTTACAACACGGTACAAGTACAGACAATTCCCAAGATATTTAACATTTGTGGACAAACAGGAGCTTCAGGCCTTACAACATGGTACAACTACAGACAATTCCCAAGATATTTAACATGTTTGTGGACAAACAGGAGTTTCAGGCCTTACAACACGGTACAAGTACAGACAATTCCCAAGATATTTAACATTTGTGGACAAACAGGAGCTTCAGGCCTTACAACATGGTACAACTACAGACAATTCCCAAGATATTTAACATGTTTGTGGACAAACAGGAGTTCCAGGCCTTACAACATGGTACAAGTACAGACAATTCCCAAGATATTTAACATGTTTGTGGACAAACAGGAGATCCAGGCCTTACAACACGGTACAAGTACAGACAATTCCCAAGATATTTAACGTTTGTGGACAAACAGGAGTTCCAGGCCTTACAACATGGTACAAGTACAGACAATTCCCAAGATATTTAACGTTTGTGGACAAACAGGAGCTTCAGGCCTTACAACATGGTACAGGTACAGATGATTCCCAAGATATTTAATGTTTGTGGACAAACAGGAGCTTCAGGCCTTACAACATGGTACAAGTACAGACAATTCCCAAGATATTTAATGTTTGTGGACAAACAGGAGTTCCAGGCCTTACAACATGGTACAAGTACAGACAATTCCCAAGATATTTAACGTTTGTGGACAAACAGGAGTTCCAGGCCTTACAACATGGTACAAGTACAGACAATTCCCAAGATATTTAACGTTTGTGGACAAACAGGAGTTCCAGACCTTACAACATGGTACAAGTACAGACAATTCCCAAGATATTTAACGTTTGTGGACAAACAGGAGTTCCAGGCCTTACAACATGGTACAAGTACAGACAATTCCCAAGATATTTAACGTTTGTGGACAAACAGGAGTTCCAGGCCTTACAACATGGTACAAGTACAGACAATTCCCAAGATATTTAACGTTTGTGGACAAACAGGAGTTCCAGGCCTTACAACATGGTACAAGTACAGACAATTCCCAAGATATTTAACGTTTGTGGACAAACAGGAGCTTCAGGCCTTACAACATGGTACAGGTACAGACGATTCCCAAGATATTTAATGTTTGTGGACAAACAGGAGCTTCAGGCCTTACAACATGGTACAAGTACAGACAATTCCCAAGATATTTAACGTTTGTGGACAAACAGGAGTTCCAGGCCTTACAACACGGTACAAGTACAGACAATTCCCAAGATATTTAACGTTTGTGGACAAACAGGAGTTCCAGACCTTACAACACGGTACAAGTACAGACAATTCCCAAGATATTTAACATTTGTGGACAAACAGGAGTTCCAGGCCTTACAACATGGTACAAGTACAGACAATTCCCAAGATATTTAACATGTTTGTGGACAAACAGGAGTTCCAGGCCTTACAACATGGTACAAGTACAGACAATTCCCAAGATATTTAACGTTTGTGGACAAACAGGAGTTCCAGGCCTTACAACATGGTACAAGTACAGACAATTCCCAAGATATTTAACGTTTGTGGACAAACAGGAGTTCCAGGCCTTACAACACGGTACAAGTACAGACAATTCCCAAGATATTTAACATGTTTGTGGACAAACAGGAGTTCCAGGCCTTACAACATGGTACAAGTACAGACGATTCCCAAGATATTTAACATTTGTGGACATACAGGAGCTTCAGGCCTTACAACATGGTACAAGTACAGACAATTCCCAAGATATTTAACGTTTGTGGACAAACAGGAGTTCCAGGCCTTACAACATGGTACAAGTACAGACGATTCCCAAGATATTTAACGTTTGTGGACAAACAGGAGCTTCAGGCCTTACAACATGGTACAACTACAGACAATTCCCAAGATATTTAACATGTTTGTGGACAAACAGGAGTTCCAGGCCTTACAACATGGTACAAGTACAGACAATTCCCAAGATATTTAACGTTTGTGGACAAACAGGAGTTCCAGGCCTTACAACATGGTACAAGTACAGACAATTCCCAAGATATTTAACGTTTGTGGACAAACAGGAGATCCAGGCCTTACAACATGGTACAAGTACAGACAATTCCCAAGATATTTAACGTTTGTGGACAAACAGGAGCTTCAGGCCTTACAACATGGTACAAGTACAGACAATTCCCAAGATATTTAACATGTTTGTGGACAAACAGGAGTTCCAGGCCTTACAACATGGTACAAGTACAGACAATTCCCAAGATATTTAACGTTTGTGGACAAACAGGAGCTTCAGGCCTTACAACATGGTACAAGTACAGACAATTCCCAAGATATTTAACGTTTGTGGACAAACAGGAGCTTCAGGCCTTACAACATGGTACAAGTACAGACAATTCCCAAGATATTTAACGTTTGTGGACAAACAGGAGTTCCAGGCCTTACAACATGATACAAGTACAGACAATTCCCAAGATATTTAACGTTTGTGGACAAACAGGAGTTCCAGGCCTTACAACATGGTACAAGTACAGACAATTCCCAAGATATTTAACATGTTTGTGGACAAACAGGAGTTTTTGGTCATTGGATTGTAATGACTGACTGGGAATATAGTTACATAAAATGTTATTTAGTGCTGGACAGGCAGATGGATGCTGGATAAGTTTATAGATGGTAAGAAGCTGTGTATAAGTTAGTTGATGTGGCAGTTGTAACCAATTTAGGTTTTTTAGTGCTATACAGTGCTGGGTTTTGAAAGGGGTATTTGCTGCAAAGTTAGCAACTTTGTCATAGCATTGTTCAGGTTTTGACTTCTGTGAGGCCTAAATGTTATTAGGGATGGGAGCACCATAAAGAAGTGTGGGGAGGAGATAAGTAGTGGCAACTATAGTTTTAGTTGGGCCGGTGAGAAAGTTTTTGGCACTATAAAGCATAAGCATCCCCAGTTTTTCTTATGCAATTTTGTATATGGAGGTCAAATTTAAGATGCTCATCCACTATCAATCCTAATAATTTGTTGAGCAGTGACTTCAATGGTTGCATTATCGAAAGATACAGTTCTTAATATTTTTTTCCATGGGAAAGAGATTTGAGGGGAAAAAAGTAGTAGTTATTTTTTTAGAGTTGAGTGTGATTTATGAGCTACAAAGACATGTTTCAGTTACTGTTAAAGCTTCCAGAGTAATTTTTTGGTGGAGGTGTCCCATGTTATTAGGTGTGCAAATAAGTGTGAAGTCATCTGCATATTGTATTAGAGAGGCCTGTTGTGTGGATTTGCGCAGGGTGTTGGTTAGAATGTTAAAGAGGAGGGGACCAAGGATAGAGCCTTGTGGTACACCAGTGGTGACTGAGAGGTATGGTGAGTGTGTGAACTGCCATTTTACTGACTGACACCTATTGGACAGGTAGCTTTTGATCCACAGAAGGGTGGGCTGACAAAGAGAGGTAATGATGACATTTGAAGTAGAAGTTTGCTGTGACAAACTGTGTTAAAGACTTTAGAATAGTCTAGAAATAAGGTGGAGACTACTTTGCTATTATGTCTAGCTTTATTGACAGTGTCTAGGGTTCAGGCACCTAGCCAGAGTGACATTTTCCTATGGTACATTTGGTTGTGGACACATGGCTGAAATGACATTCAGCTGTAGAGAAATATGGCTGTTGTGAATTACCTGTGGGCAAACATAAGAATGTGCTGTCATACCCACAACTTCAATAACCAAATGCACAGAGGGAAAACAATGTCCATAGCCCAAAAGACAACATGAGACAGCAGGCAGTATGGCAGGCATCAGCAGTAGGCTGACTAGTGAACATGTCAGTGGCAGTAAAAATGCAGTGCACAATGGGCAGTGCCTTCATAATTGGTGCGTGTAGTCCACTACCCGGGTCTATATTAGAACACCGAATGTTCAAAATTTCCAGTGTTCTAATATCGACCCATTTTCAGCGAATGTTGAAAATATTGAAGAAACAGAAAAACAGATGTTTTCCTAGGGAAAGAATTTGGTTGTCCGTTTCTGTTGCTTCGGTATTTTTAGCGCTGTGGTGGAAAGTTACGGGTTGGGTTCAGGTAAGTGTGCGATTGTGTGGACATGAGGGTTAGGGCAGGTTAGGTGAGTTAGGGTTAGGGCGCGAGTCAGGTAAGTGTGCAATTGTGTGGAAGTGAGGGTTAGGACGGGGTAGGTGAGTTAGGGTTAGGGCACGTCTGAGGTGACTGTGTGATAGTGACGGACCTTAGGGTTAGGGTTTGGGTTAAGGTAAGTGGATAGTTAGTGGTGTATGTATAGTTTAGTGTAGGGTTAGGTGTAAGAGTTTAGGTGTATGTGTGTGGATTGCTGTTTGTTTGGTGTGCTTGTGTTGTGTGTATGTGTTTTGGAACAGCAAATATTTTCCCTAGGAAAATATTTGCTGTTCTGAATGTTTAATGTTTTAAATTTTTGATTCATAGGGTTCGATATTAGAACACTCGAAATTTTGAATGTTCGGTGGTCTAATATAGACCCAACTACCCCATCATAGTGTCTAGGGAACATTACCTAAAGTGCATACTGAAGCATAAATGTGACTACAGTGGTATGCATGATGTCCTCCATCGTGTATCACACATTTACATGTTGTAGCTACATAACCATGTGCTGTCCACTGAGCACAACACTCATTAGTTCTTCTGCCCCCATGCACTTGGTTATTAAAGCTGTGGGCAAGGTAGTGAGTGCTTCTCTCTTCCTCCAGGGAAGTCACAAAAAGCCATATTTCTCTGCAGCTGAATGTCATTTCAGCCATGTGACCCCAACCAAATGTACCACAGGGAAATGTCACTCTGGCTAGGTGCCTGAACCCAAGAATATCATTTGGTTTTCATAAATGTGCAAAAGCAACATTTAAAGCAGGAAAGCTGCAGCACCAATCAAATATCAGTCTGGGACAGGAATGTGATATAAAGGGACTAACAGGAGGGAATGTATAAATATTTGGAAATTGATGAAGGATTAGCAGTAAACCATGAACAAATGTGAACAAAACTCATTAAGGAATATTTTAGAATACTAAAATTAATACTAAAAACAGCCCTGACATTTAGGACCAAAGTCCAAGCTATAAAACAATTTGTTCTTCCTGATATAACTTACAGTTCTGGGATGAGTGACTGGCCCCAAAAGGTATTGGATCAGTTGGGCATGAAAAGAAGAAAAATGCTTCACCATTATAAAATGATGTATAAAATTCAGTGTATACCAAGATTATATATTCCTCATTCTAAAGGAGGTATGGGCCTCCTCAAAATGTATTACATGCATGGATCTGCAGTTGTAGGACTGCATACGCATCTACTAACTTCACCAGATCCAAACATAGTGAATGTTTTAAAACATGAGGAGAACAAGTCTAAGATGACTTTTCCCCTTAGTTTAGCAGACGCAAGTAGGAATGAAAATCAAACCAGAAGTAAACAAAAAAAAACAAGGCAGCAAATGAATGTGCCAAAAAACAAAAGAAAGAATATAATGCAAAGTATCAGATGAGAAGGCAAACAATGAGGAAAAGGGATAAACATAGTTGCAAGTAGAGAAACCTCCTCAAACAAGTTCTTATCAATCAGGATTGGACACAGGAATGGTTAAGGAGAGCTGAATTTAAACCAGAAGATGAAAGGTTAATATTGGATGCTCAGGATAGTGGACAACGTACACATTCATTTACAAAGTCCATTGAGCATGTCGGAGAAATACACAAATGCAGGTTCTGTAAAAAAGAACTGGAAACTGTCACACATCTTGTTGCTGGATGTGATGCACTAATGGCAGAGGGCCTGTATGCTGAAAGGCATAATAGTGTGGCAAGAATGTTGCATCGTCGATTGTGCAAACATTACAATATTGAAGTAGCTGAGAAGCGTTGGAAACATGAGTCAGAAAACATTATAAGAATGATGAAGTTTATATCACAGGGGAACAGCTGTTACCAACAGTTCAAAAAATAGATATGAGAAAAATAGATATAGTAGTCCATGAGAAGAAGACAAAAGTAACATTGATCATTGAAATTGCTACACCTAATGATTACACTGTATTATGTACAAAGAGACGCAAAGTCATAAAATACCAGGACTTGCAGGCAGAAATGAGCGCAGTGTGGAAGAAGGATACCCAGACAGTTCCAATAGTAGCAGGACCAACAGGTCTCATAAAAAGGAATTTACAGTCATATTTTAATATGATACTAATACATTTAACTCTGTATGAATTGCAGGAAGAGTCAATTCTGCTGTGAATAGCACTTCTAGCTGGCATCAAAGATTGAAACAATAGTAATTTCATGAACTTCAATCTTATTTGACTTAGGAATGGGGTCCATTCCTGTCAGGGTATTAGAAACCCAATAGACTTGGAGAAATTATACCAAGCAAAATAATATATCTGTTTGGCTGCATATTTAAACCCACAGTACTGTGCCCTAGGAGTACAAAGTTTATGCCGCATTTAGCCAAAAAGTCTTCAGCAAATGTGAATGCAGGCAAAATTCACATCACAAAATGCATCTTTACCAATATGTATCAAGGCCTGAATTTATTTAGTAGTTAATCCAAGATGTGAAATATATTGTCCAAAATTGCATACCTGTTAATTACCTCATTGTTATAGAAGATAGTTGTACCACGGGCAGTTTTCTTGCATGTTGTGAAACAGAAAAGTTGGTATCAGAAGTAGATGAAATCACTTGTGAATATTTTCATGGAAAAACACCCAGCAGACCATTGAGTTCTGGACAATGAAGAATTGAGGACAGTGACAGAGACATTACTGAATATCACTCTTGTCTGCCAATGTGCTGTGTTTAATTTTAAGGGGTTTAACATTTATAATTATAGTTACTTTTATGGAGAACTTTTTGTGTAAGTGATTTACCTAATTCCAACTGCAAAGTCTGATTTAGTGCAAAACTTTTTTGATCTAAAATTTGTTGTTGGTTAATTGAATTTGGTATTGTTTTTCAAAGACAAACTGGCAGACTCAGTTGGGGGCTTAAGGAGACCTAGTTTATTTGACCCCCCCCCTTGTACCTAATTTTAGTGGCGTTGAGAAGTCATGAGTAGTGCAGATGAGATCATTTAAGTTTATTCATTGCAGTTACAATTTAACAAATCAGAGAAAACGGCTGAGAGACTTGAATGGCAACCATAAGATTAGAAGGGTCTACTTTAGAACAGTGAACGATCAGATGATCGAACGCTGTTAGAGCAAACACAATGTTGAACCGGCAAAATAGCCAATGGCCAGAATAGCAATTTTTTTCCCAGGGAAAGAAATCGCTGGGCCGGCCATCCAGGTTGTGCCATTTCCTCCACTGTAGTGCAGTCTCGGAGTTGGTATACTTAAGTAGGGTAGGTGGGTGTGAGGGTGTGTGTGTGTGGGGTGAAGGTCCCCATTTCATTTCAGTAGTTTTTTTTTTTTTTTTTGTGGGGAACAGCGATTTTTTTTCCCTGGGAAAAAAAAATCGCTGTTCTGGTTGTTCACTGTTATGGATTTTCAACATTTAGGGGTCAATATAACAACGTTCGATCAGCTGATCATTTGTTCTTATAATATAGACCCAATTAGAATTATGAAACCAAACAAAGGAGGCGGTGCAGTTGTAATGGATTGTTTTATGCATTCACAGAAAATGTTGCAGTATGTCAATAATGGGGTATCAATAATAATGAGGTCATATAGCATACCACCAGATCAATTTTTGGTTGCAGGATATTACTACTAACTATGGTTGGGGTGGCGTCACTTTAGATTTTTTGAGAGTGGACAGACTGGTAATACGGAGTATATTTGGTATCCCTAAAGTGCACAAGTTGGTTGAAGATCCACTCACTTCACCCTATTGTGGCAGGGGCCAATTCAAAGACTGGACCATTGTCTAAATTTGTGGATTTCACATTAAAGAATTGTTTGATGACAAAAAGCATGCCTTTAAAGACACTTGGCATTTTTTTAAACAAATTACATCAAGTTGATTTTGACAAAGATGTTTCTTATTTAGTTATTGATGTGAAAGATTTATTTTTAGTCATTCCCCACCAGGAAGGTTTACAATGGGTTCATGGCACTTTAGTAAGCAGTTCACACTTTGCCCACGATATGACCAACTTGTTAGTGGAAGCCATGAAAACAGTATTGGTGAACAATTTTGTCTTTTTCAATCTGAATACTTTAAGCAAGTTATCAGGTGTTGCTATGTAGACATTAACTGCCCTGGTGTTTGCTAATATCTTTTATGGTGCTCGGAGAAGTTCTATGTTTTTTCATCTAATTATGCAAGTAGCATAAAAATCTCTTTAGATTTTTGGACGATAATTTTATTGTTTGGTCCAGTGATTCGGGAAATAGTGTAGAATTTTTAGACTAAATCAACAATACCACTTTATTTTTGGTTTCCATAGGGTAGTACAGTGCAAATTAAATCAACTTTTTTGATTGTTAAAATTATGAAGAACATTGTTGAAGGTTGTTTTTCATCTATTATTTTTAGGAAGGAGACATATTCTAACAATTTATTATAACAGTCAACCCTCCCCCTTGGCAGAAGAGAAATGTTGTGAATAGTCAATTCATTAGGTTGTCCCAGTTTATTACTGTTGAAACTAGGATTTTGGTTGAAGAATTATGACTAAAATGTTTCAAGACAAGCATTACTCCACTAATTTTTATAGAGCTCTCAATGAATGATATAATTAACTATAGGCCCGTCTGTTACAGACCAGTATTAAAATTTGCTCTTAATGACTTTCAGTGAAAGACCAACTGGGCTGGAAATGGTGAACAGAGGGTGAACCACAAGATGGTTAAGATCAATTTGTTTCCTAGGGCTATGATATGTGGATTCAGTTCTGCCATTAAGGAGGTTAAAACTATTATACAGTCCTTTATTATAACATCACAAGGTCTTGGTACAGTTTTAGGTAATCACCCCACTTTAGTGTTTAGAACAGGGACCAACTTAAAAAAGATATTTGAGAAAGGGAGTAACAGGAAGTTAAAGGACAACTTGGCTTCCAAAGGAAAGTTTAAACACGGGGTGTGTATCCAATGTTGCTACATTTTTGATGGTGTGAATTGCACTGTAGGTAACCTGTCAAAACTTGTCTATCCCAATTGGAAGTTCATTTGCAACCTAGGGGAAATTATCTCTTTAGCGTAGTACAGTTCATGTCCAGCTTTTTAAGTTGGCAAGATGGTTAAATCATTAAAAAGTAGAATTTACCAACATATAAATAAAAGAAACCTTAACAACGCATTACACAAGCATTCCCCAAAGTGTAGGAATTTTAAGAAATTTACAATTTTTTGTTTTTGTTTTAAAAAAAGTCCCCTCCATTTGACAGGAGTTGAAATTGGGGTTCCTATGAGTACAACGAAAATGCATTATGTCAAATGCATTTTCGTCAACACATGTAGAGTGAACAGGCAAAACAGCGAAGTGGCTGTTCAGCGAAATTTTTCCCTGGGAAAGAAGTAGCTTGACCACTTTGTTGTTTTGCCCTGTTCTGAAGTGTAGTGTGGTCCCTTGTCTGGTATAGCTCCTGAGCATGATTGTGCAACAATTACTGACCTTAGGGTTAGTATGCAGGTTAAGGTAAGTGCATATGCATGAAAGTGTTTACTGTTTTATATTTTATGTTAAATGTATGGTTGAGTTACGTGTGTGTGTTTTCAGTTGTTTACTTTTGTTTTGGGGGGTAGAGTTAGGGTTAAGGTAAGTGTGTATGTGTTTGGAGCTGTTTATGTAAATGTGCATGAGTTACTGACCTTAGGGTTAGGGTACGGGTTAAGGTAAGTGCATATGGTTTAAAATGTTTACTGTTTTTTTTTCGTTAAATGTATGTTTGGGATATGTGCATATGTGTATTTAGTTGTTTACTGTTTTTTGGGGGGGTATAATTAGGATTGGGTATGTGTGTTTGGAAGTGTATAATCTGTTTTTTTTTTTTGCCGGGGTTGGAACAGCGATTTCTTTCCCTGGGAAAGAAATCGCTGTTCTTTGGATTCGACATTTTCAGCTTTTTCTGAAAATGTGTTGATGTAACATCGTTCGCTGTTTTAAGCATTCGATGTTGCAATATAGACCCTTGAAATTGCGATGCTTATGTTGAGAAACGTGAATTACATTGGCAGGTTCTGTTAGATGCTACAAACTCTCCGGTATTAAAGACAGGGTGTCTATTAATAGCCTATTGATGTTGAAAAGGATGCATATTAAGTTCTTTAGGACATTAAATTAATAACTGTGGTGCATGCAACCATTCTTATAACTTTAGTAATTTGGTTTTGCTGTTATTTTGGAATTCATTTCAATAGTAACACTGTTTTTACCTTAAATTTAAACCAGATATTTTAACCTCAGTTTTACTTTTGAAGTATTGCAATGTATTAAGGGCCTAGGTATTGTGATTTGATTTTATGCCACATGATGGCATGTTGTACATGATTATTTAAGGATGACAATAAGGGTTGTTATATATAATGTTTATATAATACTGAATTAAAACATACTCCTGCATTTATTTTTGTACTCTCTTGGTGTCTGCAAGATTTTGTTTAGAAAAACACAATTCTTAGAAGCAGCAAGCTTTTACCTGCATTTGCAATCAATGTGGTGAAAAATGAACTGAAAGCTTGAACCCTGACTTTTATTCTTAGACACAAGAAGGAAGGTTTCTCCTCTTCCTCTTTCTCCTGCAGCGCAATCATCAACACTTGAACCTTAACCTTTATGCCGTTAGCCAAGGTGGGCTACACTAATCGGTAAAGGTTAAATAAATAAAATACTTTTCTAACGGTAAAACACTTCTTTTCTCCTACTTGCCATCACATTCGGCATCTCCGCTGTCAACGTTGAGGGATTTTTCTATTATTATGCCTAAGATGGTACAATATCTAAAGCACTGAGATATCTATGGTTGCTTTCATCATAGCACTGAATCCTACATTTGTTGCTGCTAAAGAAAACAGAGTTGACTACAGACCACTTAAAAAGTGAATTTAAATAATGCTGCATTCTCTGTTTATTATGATTCCATAATCCTTAGAGTCATGAGTGAAATGTTTGGACAGTAAGCCTTTTGTAGCCATGAAGGTGAACATAAATGTTAAACTGCGATGAGGCCATATGTTCATAAATTTGTACTAGCCTAACTGCCCTTGTGGGCCATTTTAAGACTAGCCAATTAGCCCTTTTAACAACCAAACCCTGCACCTTGTGTTTGTAAGATAAATTTCTTAACCAATATACCAACCTCCCACAACAGTACACCAAAAGCAGATCCTTGAGGTCAACCAGTCCTGATGATATAATAACCAAAGAGTGATATCTCAGAGTGAAGTATATGGGCCTTCAGCCATGTTTTAATTGTGGCAAGATTATCTGATTTATTGTGGGAGATCCAGATGTACAGTTCTGAGATTTTATTATAGATGCTATGAGTATTTAAGTAAATTAATTTAAGCTGTTTGGGTGAGTTTGGGGTAGGTGGGTTGGGTTTTGATGATTTTGTTGATGGTACTGTGGTCTCTATATTAGAAAGAGATGGGTGGGCTAAGGGGATTTGGTATGGGATTAGTTTTGGAGTCTTCTGGGGAGTCAGGATGGGAGGAGGGGTGTGACAACAGTCCACTGGCCCTGTTCGGCTTTATGTATAGGGCAGACATCACTTACCCTGCTTCTCCATATGTCTGAGCATCAGAGTGATATACATAACAAAAGGTTGATGAATGCACTATATAGACACTGTATGGTTCATGGTACTGCCCAGATTTACTTTATGATTATAGATAGGATCCATGGCAATAGAAGTAATAGACAGGGCTGGCACTCTGTTTTGAATAGAAAGAAGTATTGGATTATAAAACTGGTGGGGTCTCTTTTCACCAGGGGTCAATGATCATTTATGAAACTTATAATATTTATAAACATTGTGACTTTTAGTCCATAACATGTTGATAATTGTTTATTCTTTAGGAATGTTAATAATTGGCATAAGAAATGATAAAACATGTGAAGCTGACCTTTCATTGAAGGGTTGTACTATTTAAATGTTATGATTGTATCGGATTTTTTGTTACATATCCCATTGAGGAAGGCAGGTTTGCTGAAACCGGTCTGGGACTTATTCAAATAAATAATTGTACTATTTGTAGTTGTTGTGCTGATTAACTCTTGGTGCTGGGCGCATGTGTACTGAAATTCCATTCACCAGTCCCTTAGCCTGGCACATCTCAGCCAACTGGATCCTTGTCAGCTTGCCATACTCCTCTGCTGACATGGTTGCCTGCTTTTCCTGACTAACTAAGCTAACAAAAGAAATAAAACATTTGTGATCTGAACTCTGAGTGCTCACTGTGTGGCTGATTTAGAGTAGAAAAACACCTTCAGTGGTCACTGTACACAAGCTACAGGAGTTCACTATCCATACCACTACAAGCTAATTAATATGTGATGTGGCTAAATCACCACTATCAAACAATTAATATCTGCTGTGAATATCCTACCACTGCCAAACAATTAATTAATATGTGATGCTCGTGCCCTGGCCCAGTAATCGAGGAGCCTCAATCCTCACCATTAGCACCAGTGAGGGGCGTCCACGTTGGAAGGATAACAAGTACATACACGGTATAGTACAATTTCCCTTAAGAGCACACACAGATCACAGTCAGTCTGGGGCTGGTTTGTCCCTTTCTCTCCAGATCCCCAAAAAGACTCCCCACTGGCGCAGCTATAGGGTCCAGATCTTAGCCTAGCGGACAAGCTAAAACCTCCAGCACCTTCTCTGTCCAACCAGTGCTTCATATCACTGCCTATGTAGCTGACACACACACTAAGATATGAGTTATGTACAAACACACAGACACTCCTGGGGAAGGCTGGCACAGGTGCACCAGCTATTCCCCTTTCTGCCCAGGCTATAAGGTAGTAATCCACTGCCACCAACCACTATTTATCAGCTACTAATAAAGCCCTTACCAAAGGCTGTCCAATTTTACTGTACAATATTATCATCCAATTAGTAAGTGTGACGAACAGCAAGACTATTGGAGTGGCTTGGACAGTATCACCAAATACATGCAAGTACTCTAGAGCTTAAATTATCTCTACACAAAACAGCCACAGTAGAAAGATTTAAAAATATTTAATGATAAATAATAAAAACTTAAGACAGTACTTATTACTTCAAAACAATGATATTACAGAGTTCAGAATCACAGGAAACTTTAAAATAATATTGTAGGATAGCCTGACAAAAATATAGAAATCAGATAGACTAATCTTACTATTTCTATCACTAAGAGAAATTCTGAAGTCTAAGATCCGACTTACATACAGAGCAAAGGCAGAGTGCTGATGAGTTGATGTGTTCAGGTTCAGACAAAATCCAAAATGCTTTCCTTTCTTTCTGTCCTTAAATTGATAACACAGTACTGCTGAGTCATTTCAGAATATCATTCTTAACAGTTCTTTAGTTCCCAGGCTAACAGAAACTCAACATTTACATTTCTTAGTAAGCTTTACCTGGCCAGGAAGCCACAGTAATAAAATACATTATACATGTAAAACCTTACTAATTATCTCTTAAATCAAGACAATAGAAATAATTTCCTGGCCCAGATATTCTGTCTCCAAGGTTGAGAACAAACAGTTATACAATGCTTAAATTATCAGCTTTCTTCCAGCAGAGCACACTGTGCTTACATTTTTGAAGCTTAGTAAAACATATAGTTTAATCATAACATATTGTTCTCTTTACATTTGTAGAACAAGCCTGTGGATTACATTAAATTTCAATGACATAGAATTATTTACAAAATTCTTAGCTAGGCTGGCAGCCTTCATATACCCCCCCCCCCAACAGAGAACTCAAGCTATTTTTTCAGGTGTCCCTTGAGAAATGTTCCAGGAGAGGATTAGGTCTATCTGGGTATACCGTACCCCATCCCCTGTCTTGAGAGCCCATCTGCACTGGCGTTGCTAATCCCACTGTGGTGCTGCACTGACATATATGCTTGCAACCCTAGGCTCCATCTTAGCAACATGGCATCTTGATGGCTGACTCAGTGTAACCATGTTAGAGGATTGTGATCTGTAACTACAGTCAATTTCCATCCATACTGATAAAGCTGAAGTTTCTGCAGTGCCCACACTATGGGTAGACATTCCTTTTCTACAGCCGCATAGCATTCCTCTCTGGGTTGGAGCCTATGACTGAGATAAACCAATGGGTGCTCTTCTCCCTCTGAAGAAATCTGGCTAAGTACAGCCCCTACCTCAAGGTTCGAAGCATCCACCTGCACAACAAATTATTTGCTGTAATCTGGACTGGCTAACACAGGGGGGACACCCAAAGCTACTTTAAGCTTCTAGAATTCTGCTCACATGCTGTGGTCCACACTACCTTATCTGGACTGTTTTTCCTTGTCAGGTGGGGAGAAGCTATAGTACTATAACTGGGGACGAACTTTCTGTAGTACCCTGCTGTCCTTAAAAATGCCCTCACCAGCTTTTTGGTAACAGGTGTAGGCTATGCCTGAATGGTTTCCACTTTGGCAGGTTCTGGCCTGATCATACCACTCCCCACTCTATGTCCCAAGCAGGAGACCTCGGCTATACACCCCTGACATTTGCTCAGCTTGATGGTCAACCCTGCCCTCTGTAGTCTGCCCAGCACCTCCCTGACATGCTGAAAGTGTTCTGGCCAGAAATGACTGTATATGGCAATATCATCTATGTAAGCAAGGGAGAACCCTGCTGCTCCTGCTAGGATATAATATCCCAACCTCTGGAAAGTCACTGGGGCATTTTTCATCCCAAAGGGCATCTTTGTGAAATCATACAAACCAAAAGGAGTCACAAAGGCTGACCTCTCTCTCTAGCACTGGGAGTCAAGGGCGCCTGTCAGTAACCCTTGGTAATATCAGTGGTGGTAAGGTATTTAGCCCCACCCTGCTGCTCTAGGGCTTCATCCAGCCTAGGCATGGGGTAATCATCTGACTCTCTGTGGCTATTTAATTTCCTGTAGTCCACACAGAACCTGGTGCTTACATCATTCTTTGGCACCAGCACCACTGGGGTGGCCCAGAGACTGCTGGACTCATGAATTACCCCTAGTTCCAAATTTTCTGTATCCCCTCCCTCATAGTCTGTTTGACTCAGGCACCCTATAAGGGGCCTGTCTAATAGGCCTTTGTGGTCCTGTATCCACCTGGTGGTGCACCCTGGGTTCCCAATGAACATGTCCCCAAACTCTTGTAATACTGCTCGGATTTCTCAAAGCTTGGTAGGAGATAGCTGTTGGGTCATTGTTACCCCTTCCACTGAGGTGTCAGTCCAAGCCTCACTGAGGAGATCAGTCACCAGATCTCCCTCAGACAACTCCTGCAATCCACTGCAAATACTCAGCACAAGGGCCTTCCTATCATGGTAAGGTTTCATCATGTTAACATGGTACAATTTGTGCCCCTGCCTTCTGCCTAGCAGTTCCACCATATAGTTAACATCACTTACCTTTCTTACCACCTTGTAGGGTCCTTCCCAAGCTGCTTGCAGCTTGTTATGTCTGACAGAAATGAGGACCATTACCTGCTGCCCCACAATATACTCTCTAGCTTGAGCATCCCTATCATACCACACCTTTTTCTGTTGTTGGGCTTCTGCCAGGTTCTCTTGGGCCAAGCCCATGAGTTCCCTGAGCCTTGTCCTGAGGTTTAGGACATATGCCACAACAGAATCCTTGTGAGATTCACACTCACCTTCCCACTCATCTTGAATTACATCTAGAGGTCCCCTCACCCTATGCCCATACAACAACTCAAAGGGTGAAAAACCTGTGGATTCAGGCAAATATTTGTCCCACTCCCTCTTAAACTGATCTGCAAATGCCCGTAGCTTGGACTTGATTGTAGAGTTTAACCTGTCAACAAGACCATTAGTCTGGGGATGGTAGGGATGGCCTTCAGGTGCTTCACCCCACAGTGCTTCCACAGACATGCCAGCAGGTCTGACATGAAATTGGCACCTCTGTCAGTCAATATTTCTTTTGGGAAACCTACCCTGCTGAAAATTGCTATCAAAGCATTTGCCACCTTTTCTGCTTCAATGGAGGACAAAGCCACTGCCTCAGGGTATCTTGTAGCATAATCTACTACCACTAGGATATATTTTTCGCTGTGGACCTTGGGGTACTCAGTGACCCCACAATATCCATAGCTACCCTCTGAAATGGCTCCTCAATCACAGCCAAAGGCATCAAACGAGCTCTCACTTTGTCTCCTGCCTTGCCTACCTTTAGGCACTGCTCACAGGTCCTGCAGTAAACTGTTACATCTCTGGAAATCTCAAGCCAATAGAAGTTCTGCATAATTCGTCTTTTTGTACATTGTATGCTCATATGACCTGCAAAGGGAATATCATGAGCTATGGCTAGAAGTGCCAGATGGTAGGCTCTAGGCACTACCAACTGCTGTATTCGCTCCCCTTCTAGTCCTCCCGCAGGTGTCCACTCTCTATACAGTAGCCCTTTGTCCCAATATACAGATTCCCCCTTCCCTTGAGAATCAGGTGCCTCACTAGCTACCTGCTTCAGGCCTTGTAAAGTAGGGTCTGAAATCTGAGCCTGTCTCAGCTCTCTCTTTGTAACCCTTCCCAGCTCCCCTTCCACAGGAAGTCTGGTATCCTCAGACAGCGGTGCCTTACTGTCAGCCTGGATACTACTACTGACCTCTACCTTTGCAGTCACTCTGTCCACGGGAACATCAGTACCCACAAGCAGCTATAGCTCACCTTCAGGGAGGGAGCTACTCTGTAGCAGTTAGACTGAAGTAACGGCCTCACTAGTCCTGCCTGCAAGTATGCAGTCTGACTTGGTCTCCCCGAGGTTATAAGACTGCATTAACACATGGTACTGCCACATCCTTCTATGTGGCACACCTCATCACGAAGGGCTTTTCATCCAGGAAAAAAAGAGGTCATTGTCCCACTGTACTCATCCCTCATTAGACCCATTATAGAATACAACGCCCCATTTGGTATGTACCTCTCAAGACATCTGCAACAACTTGGAAAGGCCTCAGAAATACCTCACTAAAAGAATCACAGGCCTAAAGCAGATGCCCTACACTGACCGCCTTAAAAAACTCCAGCTATACTCTTTCGCATATCGTCTACTCAGAGGCGATCTCTGCTTAACATACAAGGCCATGTCAAACCCAGAGCTGTTGGACATGCTACACTTAAAGAAATCCCAATCAATCCCTTAGAGCTACACGCATCAGGGATCTAAACCTTGTCATCACAATAAACAAAACATGCTGGAGGGATAGGTTTCTGACCCAGAGACTCCCCAGACTCTGGAATAGATTGCCCATACATGTCAAGCAGAGTGCCTCTTTGGACCTCTTCAAGAGGAACCTTGATGATTGGATGGGAGAAAGGAAATTCACCCCAGGGATCACGTCAGTCACCCTGCTAGACAGGGGTCCAGGAAAGTAAATAATGTGGGAAGAAATAGCCAGGGAATTGTTATGGCTAGGCTTGTATAGGCCCTAGGGCTGATAGCCTAGTACCAACCTATGAACCTATGAACCTATGAACATCAAAATCCTTCCCTAGCAGGATATCTGCAGGATGGCAGTTTAGAAACTTTGTTGTCTGAAGACAACCTACTATTGGCATTTTGTCTTTTCCACTTACTGGCTCCCTCACCTTTTGTTCCCCACCTTGCCTCCATGGACATTTATATGCCACA